>NC_059363.1:39390781-39638281 GCF_019703515.2 Myxocyprinus asiaticus | reverse complement strand
TTTTAAATAAACGTCCAAATTAAACACTCTGGCCACTATTGTCCAAATCATGTGAAAATGTGAAATAACAGGGTGTGACTTAACTTCTCCGGTTAGTTTAATAGAAAGACTTTGCAATGGTGAAATAGGGGCAATGACTTCCTTTTCAATAGAAAACCAGGGAGGGGCTCTTTCAGATGGAAGCGACCAATGAGCCAAATGCCTGAGACCGAACGTGTAATAATAAAACAAAATCTTGGGTAAGCCTAAACCACCTTTGTCAATTGGCCTATGTAATTTGTTGGAATGTATTCTGGGACGTTTACCATTCCAAATGAAGGACTTCGCTATGCTATCAAATTGCTTAAAATAAGAGAGGGGGACATCTACAGGGAGAGACTGTAGCAAGTAGTTGAATTTTGGAATACAATTCATTTTAATAATATTAATCTTCCCAATCATCGATAAATGTAATGAAGCCAATATGTCTACATCGCTCGAAAACCTTTTTATTAAAGGGTCAAAATTAACTCTAACTAAATTAGACAAATTTTTGGGGAATAAAATGCCCAAATACTTAATGCCCATTTTGGGCCACTGAAAGGCGCCCGGCTGGAAAGCCGTTACTGGGCAGTATGCTGTCAGAGCCAAAGCTTCAGATTTAGACCAATTGACTTTGTATCCTGAGAACTTGGAAAATTAATTAATAATTCTGTGGAGGGCAGGCATAGATCTAGTGGGGTTGGAGACGAATAATAAAATATCATCTGCGTGAAGCAGAAGCTTATGCGCCATACCTCCCGCCTCCTCCCCTGGAAAATCACCCTCCTTTCTTATCTCAGCTGCTAATGGTTCCAGGGCAAGACAGGACAATAATGGAGAAAGAGGGCAACCCTGCCGAGTGCCCCTAACCAGAGTAAAATAATCTGAAATTAGTCCATTTGTTTGTACCGCTGTAACAGGGTGTCTATAAAGTAACTTAATCCAACCAATGAATGTACTCCCGAACCCATACATTTCTAAAATCTTAAATAGATAATCCAATTCTACCATATCAAACGCCTTTTCGGTGTCAAGTGAAATGGCAGCGACCGGAGACTGATCATTCGCTACTGACCACATGATATTAATGAAACGCCTGATGTTATCAGAAGAGCTGCGGCCCCGAATAAACCCCACCTGATCTACAGTATATGTATAAGAGATGTCATAACCTTACTTAAACAATTAGCCAAAATTTTGCACAACATTTTTACATCTAGCTGGATCAGAGAAATTGGTCGGTAACTTTTACACACATGCACGGATCTTTGTATTTTTTAAGAATCAGACTGATCCGGGCTTGTGTCATGGTTGGAGGAAGCTTTCCGTTCTTTAATGATTCTGTATAAACTTCTAACAAAAGTGGAGCCTGTTCTGTAGCATAAGATCTAAAAAATTAAGCAGCAAAACCATCTGGCCCTGGAGCTTTGCCTGTAGGTAAGGCCTTAATTACCTTGTCAAGTTCCTCCATGGTTATCTCAGAATCAAGACAATTTCTTTGCTCAGTCGTCAGTTTAGGAAGTTTTAATGGTTCCACAAACTTTCTAATATCTTCATCAGTAGACAAAGACCTAGAACTATAAAGATCAATATAGAATTCTTTAAAAGCATTATTAATATCAGTGGCCATGGTAAATATTTCACCACCAGCAGATTTCACTGAGGGAATAGTAGAAAAAGACACTTTCTGCTTTATATATCTAGCCAAAAGCTTCCCTGCTTTGTCCCCTGACTCAAAATATGATTGTCTTGCCCTGAATAACCAAAACTCCACTTTCTGCGACAAAATAGCATTATATCTGTATTTCAATCTAGTCAATTCTCTGAGGCCATCAGACGAAATTCTGCGCTTCAGCTCTACCTCTGCACTTTTAATATTCTCTTCCAACTCCACAAGTTCTCGTGCTTTGGAATTTTTGGTGAATGAGGCATACTGTATGATCCGACCCCTAAGAACTGCCTTAAGTCCCTCCCAAGCCACGCCCACAGAAGATCCAGTTGGCCTCCATATAAACATTGATTTCGGTCTTTAACATTTGTTGGAAATCAGGATTTTGCAAAAGGGATACATTAAAGTGCCAACTATATGATTTATTTTTCTCCGTATGTGACAACATCTCCAAACTCACCAGGGCTTGATCTGAGACTAAAATGTTTCCAATTGAGCAATCCGCAACAGATGAAATGAGGGACTTAGATATAAAAAATAAATCTATTCCAGAATAAATCTTATGGACTGATGACAAAAATGTGTAGTCCCTACCAGATGGGTTCAAAAGCCGCCAAATATCTGTAAGACCAAGATTTTTACACATCCTGTGAAGCGTCAGTGTTGCTCTAGGGGGCTTACACACTTTTGCTTCACTGTGATCAAGGACTGAGTCCATCAAAAGATTAAAGTCTCCTCCCAATATTATATCATGAGGGGTGCCAGCGGCTTGCAACATCCCTTCAAGATCTATAAAATAGCCCTGATCATCAGTGTTAGGTGCGTTAATATTAGCCAAAATCAACCTTTGCCCCTGAATTTCAGCTAAAACAATAATGACTCTTCCTAATTTATCTTTAATCTGTTTGAGAAATTTGAATTGTAGATGTTTATTAATCAATATAATGACTCCCCTGCTCTTACTTGAGCCAACACTAAAGAAAACATGTCCACCCCATATCTTCCCAAATTTTTCAGCTTACTGCGGGGAAAGATGTGTTTCTTGAAGAAACACTATATCATATTTCTTACGTTTAAGAAAATAAATAACCTTCCTTCTTTTTATGGGGTGCCCCAACCCATTCACATTCCATGTGGAGAGAGACAACTTATTCATATTAACATTTGACATATTGATATAATAAAAATAAACAAATTGTGTGTCAAAAATAAGATTATACAGACCACATTCCCCATTAATGCAACAATCAAACCCTGAACTTCCCCCCGAACAAAACAAACAGAAAAAAGAAAAACATGCACATTAACCCCGCGCACGACAGTGCCGACCGGCGTCAATCCCTTAAAATTCAAAGAGTCCATGTACTCCTACGAGAGCCCCCGTGACAACTTTGCCATCGGATTGCTCAAGTCCGGTGCTTCTATACAAATTTTGTAAGGCAAAATTACATAACAGAAAATACTTTGTAAAACAGACCCCAGCCAACAGGCAGAATAACAGAAAAAACATGTAGACTCATTCACAGAACCGTCTCGAAGGTGTGTTCCTCCACAAAATAAACTCCAGCTGATATAAAGCCGTTTAGTTTCTTCGGACAGACAAGCAATTATTCAGTGAGCCAGCTGTTATGAGTTCAGCGGATGACATAATCATTCCAATGTCCCATAAAAATATTCAACAAAACAGACTCCAGCCAGCAGGAGGAATAAGCACAAAGAACAAACAGATTTATCCACAGCTGTTCCAAAGGAGTGATATTCAACAGAACAAACTCCAGCCGCTAGGCGGAGCCAGCATGAAAAACAAAACCGGCATCCAGGTTCCTCGGATGATCAAGAGCCAAACTAACTCGGAGGCAGCAAAAAAAAAAAAAAAAAGAAAAAAAAAAGAATAAAAAAAAGAAAAGAAAAATACAACATAACTTACTCAGCCTGTAAACTTTATAAAAGACGTCCTTTATGTGAGCATGTAGATATTTTGCGGTCATCCAAAGTGTCCATTCTCAATCTGGCCGGAAACTTCAGTGTAAAAAAGATCTTCCGTCACTGCAAAAGTTTCTTGGAGTCATGCCACAAAACAAACTCCAGCCGCTAGGCGGAGCTAGCGCAAAAATTAACAAAAACCGCACCCAGCTTCCTCAGATAATAGAGTCACTGAACTACGAGTCAGTCCACTAATATAAGAAACATCAAATGCCTTACTCCAATGTATTTATGAAGGAGAGTGCCTGTTTTGGACATGTAAATACTTTGTGACCATTCTTCGTTTCTATTCTCAGTTTGGCCGGAAACATCAGAGCAAACGAGATCTTTTTCTGATGTAAGAGTTTCTTACATTCCTTGAACCGATCACGTTTCTCTCTTGTCGAATTCGCAAAGTCCGGGAACAAGAAAATATTATGGTTCTTCCAAGAAAGCTTCCCTTTGCTCCTCGCCTGGCACAACACGAGATCTTTATCGGATGATCTCAGAAATTTGGCCAAAATTGATCGGGGCCTATCTCCCTCAGCAGATCTCCGAGCAGGGACTCTGTGAGCTCGCTCGATTTCCAGCTTGTGGCCTGTTATGTCGAGCAGTCTCGGGAAGAGCTCGTCCAGGAATTCCACCATATCTCTGCCCTCTTCATGCTCAGGAATTCCAACAATTCGTATGTTATATCGGATAATTCCCTTTCCGATGACTCAAGATAATCGATTCGTTTTTCAACTTCTGTCACTCTTGTAAACAACTCAGAGGATTTTGTTTCCATCGCCATAATCGATCGATGTATTACAGCGAGATCCTCCAAGTCAGCAACAACCTTCCTCAACATCACCGACATGTTGGACAGTTGACGCTGAATTTCATCTACCAACGTGCCGTCCAAATCGAGATCCCGTCTCGCAGTCCCGTCAGAGGCCTCAGCTTGAACACTTAAGTGTCTTTTAATGTCTCCAGAGTCTGAGTATTTTGACTTCTTTGCCATGTTTACCTCAAAGAGCAAGTATGTAACTGGGTGTATCGAATCTCACCAGATTATAACATGAAAATAATTAAAAAACTAGCAAAGTTCGCAGAGCTCATGTCTCTCACGTCTGCTTCTCGCATGGCGTCCCCGGAAACTCCACACGTAATCAATATTGAAGATTAAGGTATCAAGCAGAATGCAGCTTACAGCATTGCTGTTTAAAGATGGATCAAAGAACAGACAACATCCAATGCTTGTGTATACTTTCAAAATTTACAAAGAACAGAACAGAACTGTGAAAACGAAGAGATCTATGTATAAATAACAAAACAGAACAATTACTGATAAAAATTGCTGTTTAAAAAACATGGAACTGTTTAAATGAGTATGTCAATAGCCTAATAGATATCAAATGGTAATGAAATGGTCTACGAACTATTTCTGTTATTGACTAACTTATTTCTGCAGAAGCCAGAACAAGATATTGATTAACAAAATGTTTTAGTCCTCTTTAGTGAACAGTATGACGTGGGGTTGTATTTTGTTTTTTGCTGATACTGTTGTGACGTGGTGCTAAAAATGAAATAAATAAATAAATAAACAAACCATATATTATTATCATATATGTATTATCATATATTAACTTGTATACTTTATTCCAAGTCTTCTGAAGTGTTTTGATAGCTTTGTGTGATAAACAGACTGAAATTTAAGTCATCATTCTCTGAAAATCTTGCCATCTCTCCTAGATCACTTTGCCGTTTTCATAAGAGAAGTAGCAATGACTTTTTAATGAACTGGTTTATTCAGCTCACAAAACCAGTCTTAATGATTTGTTCATGAATCAGAAAAATTGCTCTTAACTTTCTAACTAAACAATTCAGTTCATTGGAAGGGAAGATTATCAAAAAAATAATAATTTTATGAAATTTTGAAATTTCAGTCTGTTCCTCAAAGCTATAATGTGACTTGAAATATACTGCACGAGTGGTATGGACCACATTTATGGTACTTTTATATATTGTTTTCTCATTTTGAAGCTTTCAGCACCAGTCCACATTTACTTTAATTATATGGAAATATGTGGCCAGGATGTTCTTCAAAAATTTACCTTTTGTGATCTAAGAAAAAAAGAAGTTCAAGTTTGAAACCTCACGAGGATAAGGGGGATGGGTTTATGTCTGAATAATTTTTTTTTTTAACTTTCACAAAATGTGCATCATTGTGCACATCTAATCTTAATATGTTTTATAGCAGGGAACAAAGATGTCCTACCCTTATTGGTGTGACCAATGCAGGATAATATTATTCATGAGGATGTTCACGTGAGTTTCTATTGAATGCCAAATACTAATAAAAAAATGAATCTCTCTGAAGTATGTGCTTAACAATTCGTTGTAATTTTTTTAATGTGCTATATATTTTTCCTACACACATGCTCTGTTAAAAAAAAAAAAAAAAAAAAATAGTATTGTAACTCAAGCACAGGTTAATGCTTACCTTTACCCACAGCCAGATGTTATTTCCTATTATTTCCCGCAATGCAGTGCTTAAGATAAATACAAGTTTTTAAGGGGGCAGAGACTACAAACATCTATAAACTGTTAAGTGTTCAGATAACTTAAGACACCACACACTGAGATTGTTTAATCATTATTTATTGTAAAAATTAAAGTGTTACTCCTACTACAGCAGTATCAGTACAGTTACAGTAATTACAGTACATTTTTACAGGTAAATGAGATCACAGTGTATTGTGTTGAATATCTTAAACATCAATCATTACAAATAACAATCTGTGGCACAAATATGTGATTTGGACTTGAAGCTTGAAGTTACTGCTAATGATCAAACTGTCAATATAATTTTTTTTAAAAAAAACGATAGCAACGGTTAGAAACCTGCACCGAGAGTACAAACGAACGAGTCAGAAAATGAGTGCATTGGACCAGATGGGGTAAATGCATGACTGACATCACAGATCCGGGAGATAATTTGTTATTTCTATGTAAGGGAATTAGTTAGATTTTTTTCTTTCAACAGCACAAAACAGCACAAATCGAGCACAAACGAATGACACTGGTTTGTAGTGATTCGGACGACATGGGGTGGAGAATGACGTCACTGCCTCGAATTAAATCTGTTATTTCTAAGAAAGGGTAACAGATACACTGTTCATTTTAATGGCACAAATCGAGCACAAAGAATGACACCGGTTTGGAGCGATTCGGACGACATGGGGTGGAGAGTGACGTCACTGTTCTTAAAAAAAAAGTTTTTTGGTTATGTTTAAGAAACGATCATAGTTACAGGATTTTTTTTAACGGCACAAACCGGCACAAATCGAGCACAAATGACCAGCACCCGTTTGAAGCGATTTGGACAACATGGGGTGGAAAGTGACGTCACAGCCCCGAATCATATTTGTTATTTCTAAGGAATGGAAACAAATAAACTGTTAATTTTAACGGCACAAACTGAGCACAAACGATGACACCGGTTTGGAGCGATTTAGACAAAATAGGGTGGAGAATGACGTCACTGCTCCCAAAAACATTCTTGCTACATCTAAGGAAGGGAAATAGTTACAGCGTTTGTTTTAACGGCACAACCGGCATAAACCGAGCACAAACGAATGACACCGGTTTGGAGCGATTTAGACAACATGGGGTGGAGAATGACTTCACCACTCCCAAAAACATTCTTGCTACATCTAAGGAAGGGAAATAGTTACAGCGTTTGTTTTAACGGCACAACCGGCATAAACCGAGCACAAACGAATGACACCGGTTTGGAGCGATTTAGACAACATGGGGTGGAGAATGACGTCACCACTCCCAAAAACATTCTTGCTACATCTAAGGAAGGGAAATAGTTAGAAGCATGAGAAATTCCAGATCAGGAGAGCAGAAAGACTTGATAGAATGTACGTTCCTCTAATCACACCAGGATTTGTTGATCATAAAACATACACCACCACCTCTGCTTTTACCTGAGAGGTCTTTCGCTCTGTCCGCTCGTTGCACGGAGAACCCTGCGAGCTCGATGGCTGAATCTGGAATCTCAGCAGACATCCAAGTTTCTGTAAGGCAGATAATGCAGCAGTCCCGCGTCTCTCGTTGGAAAGAGATCCACACTCTCAGCTCGCAGAGCTTGTTGCCCAGAGACTGAACATTTGCCAGTAGAATACTGGGTAGCAGGGGACGATTTGCGTGACATCTTACTCTGATGAGAACGGCGGCTCTCCTTCCCCTTTTCCTTCTGCTTTTCCGTGGCCGGGCTGCCCAGACAAAGGGCTCCGCTGGCGTGTTTGTAAACAGCGGGTCAGCATTGAGGTATTTAAAGTCTGGTTTACAGTGTGCAATTGCAGAACCAATGTCCAAAAGTGTTTGTCTGTCGTAGACAATAAGGCAGACAACATCCAAGACAAAAAACATAAGAATTGTAAACAAAACAAACAAAAAACTGCAATGTTGTGTCGGAGCTCGCAATGCAGCAGCCATACTCGGCGCCATCTTGAGTCCAACTTCGGCCATTACAGTGGCCACCATCTTGGATTATGATGTTTACAGTTTAAACATTTCACATCCTTCAAACTTAGTCCGATTTGCCCAAACAACAGCTCAAAATAATCTCCAGATCTAAATAATAGTAAATAGTAGTAAAACAGGAAGTGAAGCTATATCTCAGCAACCCTTTGTCCTATTGATATGAAACTTGATTTGCTCCATAAGGACCATGATCTGAGGGTGTATGCACTGTTTGTTGACAGCACCACCTATGGGACAAGAATTTTTGCACGTAATTTTGAACTGTATGTCCTAAAATCACGAGCTTGGTGTCTTTGGATTCTTCGGGTCATCCGGATTTCAATGATACCAGTTTTTCCATATCGTCCATACTGCCTCTACACCATAATTAATTTGATTAAAAAGTGATATATCTTTTGAAAGCATTGTTGCATTTAAAGATTATGCTTTTTGGGATTTTACCTTTCATTTAGTGTGTAATATAGCTGTTTGTGTATGTAAAACATCTGCAAAGTTACAAAGCACAAAGTCCACGCAAAAGGGAGTTATTCTCTCCCACAGACAACTTTGCTCAAGAACTACAAGAAACGGCTGGATTGTAGTCCAGCCATTTCTTCCGTAAAGTATCTATGTCACTGTGTAACACATTTGCATAATGCCCGCCTAAGGGCTACTTTGGCCTGCCCTAAAACAAACGTAGTTATAGCCAAGGCCAGGATGAGCTGGGTTAGTATTGTTGCCATGTCGAGAAGACGATGTTTTCTTCACTGCAAAAGCAAAACCTCTTTGTTTGTTCTTCCATATGCAGACGAATTGAAGAATCAGTGATTAAAATGTGTTTTAATTATTTAGCAGTACAACCACAACCAATGCCAGATTTTCAAGACAGTTACTCCTGAAAGATGGTGCAGTTCCCACTTTGTTGGGACAATATGGCGCTTCAGGATCACAACCTGTATGCAGGTTTGATTATTTGTGGATTTACAGGTGCATCTCAATAAATTAGAATGTTGTGGAAAAGTTCATTTATTTCAGTAATTCAACTCAAATTGTGAAACTCGTGTATTAAATAAATTCAATGCACACAGACTGAAGTAGTTTAAGTCTTTGGTTCTTTTAATTGTGATGATTTTGGCTCACATTTAACAAAAACCCACCAATTCACTATCTCAAAAAATTAGAATACATCATAAGACCAATAAAAAAAAAACATTTTTAGTGAATTGTTGGCCTTCTGGAAAGTATGTTCATTTACTGTATATGTACTCAATACTTGGTAGGGGCTCCTTTTGCTTTAATTACTGCCTCAATTCGGTGTGGCATGGAGGTGATCAGTTTGTGGCACTGCTGAGGTGGTATGGAAGCCCAGGTTTCTTTGACAGTGGCCTTCAGCTCATCTGCATTTTTTTGGTCTCTTGTTTCTCATTTTCCTCTTGACAATACCCCATAGATTCTCTATGGGGTTCAGGTCTGGTGAGTTTGCTGGCAGTCAAGCACACCAACACCATGGTATTTTAACCAACTTTTGGTGCTTTTGGCAGTGTGGGCAGGTGCCAAATCCTGCTGGAAAATGAAATCAGCATCTTTAAAAAGCTGATCAGCAGAAGGAAGCATGAAGTGCTCCAAAATTTCTTGGTAAACGGGTGCAGTGACTTTGGTTTTCAAAAAACACAATGGACCAACACCAGCAGATGACATTGCACCTCAAATCATCACAGACTGTGGAAACTTAACACTGGACTTCAAGCAACTTGGGCTATGAGCTTCTCCACCCTTCCTCCAGACTCTAGGACCTTGGTTTCCAAATGAAATACAAAACTTGCTCTCATCTGAAAAGAGGACTTTGGACCACTGGGCAACAGTCCAGTTCTTCTTCTCCTTAGCCCAGGTAAGACGCCTCTGACGTTGTCTGTGGTTCAGGAGTGGCTTAACAAGAGGAATACGACAACTGTAGTCAAATTCCTTGACATGTCTGTGTGTGGTGGCTCTTGATGCCTTGACCCCAGCCTCAGTCCATTCCTTGTGAAGTTCACCCAAATTCTTGAATTGATTTTGCTTGACAATCATAAGGCTGCGGTTCTCTTGGTTGGTTGTGCATCTTTTTCTTCCACACTTTTTCCTTCCACTCAACTTTCTGTTAACATGCTTGGATACAGCACTCTGTGAACAGCCAGCTTCTTTGGCAATGAATGTTTGTGGCTTACCCTCCTTGTGAAGGGTGTCAATGATTGTCTTCTGGACAACTGTCAGATCAGCAGTCTTCCCCATGATTGTGTAGCCTAGTGAACCAAACTGAGAGACCATTTTGAAGGCTCAGGAAACCTTTGCAGGTGTTTTGAGTTGATTAGCTGATTGGCATGTCACCATATTCTAATTTGTTGAGAGAGTGAATTGGTGGGTTTTTGTTAAATGTGAGCCAAAATCATCACAATTAAAAGAACCAAAGACTTAAACTACTTCAGTCTGTGTGCATTGAACTTATTTAATACACGAGTTTCACAATTTGAGTTGAATTACTGAAATAAATGAACTTTTCCACGACATTCTAATTTATTGAGATGCACCTGTATATGCTACCGAGAGTTCAAATGTGGAGTTTTGTGATGTAGCTACAGTGTACACCCAGTGCACTGCTGTAGGCCTCTGCTAACCTGCTAGCTAATGATGTTATTGTTTTGAAATAGTTTTGCTAATCAGCTGTGGGCCCACTTTTACCTACAATTGTGTAGAATTATGCAGATTGTTTGTTGTTCTTACTATCATGAATAGTGATCAAGTGTGGAGAAGGATTTATCTTTACAAACGGTAAGGGGCGTTACATTTCCGACACACTCTCTACGTGGTTGACCAATTACAACAGACTAGGCCAGCTGACCAATCAGAGCAGACTGGGCTTTTCGGAAAGGGGGCTTTAAAGAGACAGGACCTAAATCAGAGCGTTTGAGCCAAAGTATGAAAATAGGTTTAGCAGAAATGTACAGTAAGAGAAAAATATATATATTTTTAACATTAAAGCATGTAAACCTATTCTAGTAGACCCCCAAAATAAAATCATGAATCTGTAAATTAGCATAATATGGGCTCTTTAATAGAAAATTGCTATGCATCATTAGCCTATTTTCCATCCACTTTTCATGCTATTTTGTTATTGACAAAGTGAAAATGCATAAAAACAAATTGCGAAATTGCCGTCTTCTGCCTGTTTCCATTCAAATGGCCTTTTATCGATAAAAATGGTGTGCGTGATGACGTCATGCCTAAAAAAACACTTTGTCGCATATGTTTTGGTTTATTGCAAAAGAAATCTGCCCTTAAGCCATTTCCATACAGAAATGTGTGTTTATCGCTAATTTGCCTCTCAGATGTCCCTCATATTTTTCCTCTGAAATTTTGGTTAAATGGGGAGAGTATTGAGACAATTCATTGAAATTAGCCAGCTTACTGTCATTTTAATTTCACAAATAAAAGCAATCAGAAGAGGATTGTAGGGACAGTCGTTAAGGAGGACACGGGAGGCAGGTTGCTCCACTCACAGGTAAGGCTTTTTAATGACACTGATCTCAGCTTCACAATAATAAATTCTTCAACTTCACAATAATAAATTCTCAGCTTCACAATAATAATCTTTTCAGCGTCACAATAATAATTAGCTTCACAGTAATAACTTTGGGGACCCAGGTTCTCTCTCACATCTGCTGGCGGTGTGGCTCTTTTATGCTGCTTTCCCCATGCTCACTGTAATTAGAGACAGGTGTTAGACATAATCTAGCTCAGGTGCAAGCGCCCTTACCGCTTTCTCTCTCTCTGGAGAGACGCTTGACCACACCCCCGCTGTCATAATGATGAATTGCAATCAAAAGGGAGCAGCTGCCCTTTTGATAGGACTGTAATATTGGTCCTGATGTTGCGCCTATCGTAGGTTGTTACCGATTCCGACCCGAAAGCGAATAATCATGGCCCTGTTCAAGCTGGCAACCTGCACCAAGTAGCGGGGAAAACTTTTGGTCTTAGTATAAGGACCATCCATCGATGTGTATATGCTGTGCACAGCTATTAAAGAAAAATGCATGCGGTGTAATATCAGGGTTTACATATGATACATTCCTGATATTCAATAGGCTATTTTGAACAATCATCTAAAGCATTGCCATCACAACTGCATTATGTCCCGCATATTTATCCAGCAACTTTTAATGACCAACTGAACTTGATTGTCATCTAAAATTAATTTTTAGTCATAATGCAATTTACATTTTCTGAAGAAGCTCAGCAAATGCGATCCGAGGTAAAGAGGGTTAGATTTAAAAAGTTTTAAAACGTTCAAAAGCTAGTTTTCTGAAAGTAAACTCAGCATTGGACAAATAGTTCTGATAGTTTATAGTCTTGAAAAAAGTGTAGAACATTCTGAGAATGTCATTCTTGATGACTTTTATCGTCTAACATGGTAAAGCTAATTTAAGTTTGTGTAAAGAAAAGGCATATATAGGTCTAAAAATATTATTTTTTTAGTTTGGTAATTTTTTTTTTTTTTTAATTTAATGCTTTTTTCATTTGGTAATTTACTTAATTTAATACAGTGAATTTTGCCTGCATGTTTTTCAAAAGTAAGCTAAACAATCATTTTATAGAATTGGGCTGTTAGTGTTCCAAAAAAGCACACTTGAAGCTTTTCTCCTAGTATTGTGTATTTATTTTTTATTTAAAACATCTTTGTGCACAGAAATTATATGTTTTTGTATTTAAATTTTTTCTTTGTATTTATTTTTTTTATTTTTTTGGGCCAATTCCATGACTGCCGTCTATTATTTTGAATGGTGTGGAAAAGCAACTTTAATAAATAAACAGATGTCTACTGCGATTAAATTAGGGGCCGTTTACATGACAACATTTTCATCTAAAAACTGAAAACTTTTTATGCATTTTGGCTGTTCGTTTACACGACAACAGCGTTTTGGGGCCTGAAAATGCAAACTTTTGAAAACGGGTTTCAAAGTGCAAGTTTTTGAAAACGTCTCGGTTACATACGTAACCTCGGATCCCTGAGACGAAGGGAACGAGACATAGTGTAGTGATGCATATAGGAGTGCCTTCATACACAACCTAGTTGAAACCTCTCTACAATAACGGCAATATTCTAATATTGGCTATGGTGTTTGAGCCCCGCCTGTTTTGGCGCGAAACTATCCACTATAAAAACAGGTGCACAAACACCTTTTCCTCAGAATTTCTGACTGAGAACAAAGAGCGCATCGCTCATGCCTCAAGAACTCTGAGTCTTGTAGTGTGGCTAGCATTCGCAATGTCTCGTTCCCTTCGTCTCAGGGAACCGAGGTTACGTAAGTAACCGAGACATTCCATTACGACTCAGTACACTTGACATTGCGTAGTTACGCATATGGGGAACAGAATCCCATCACGGCGCACTACACAACATAACTTCCCAGAGAGGAAATATGGCGGCTCAGTCTTGTGGGACAGCAACCGACATGAGCATGCCGCAGTGAGGTGATCCTCGTGATGGCCAGGAGGAGAGCACTCATAACGAATATATGAACTATAGTCATATAGTATGAATTAACTCCTTATGAACCCAGTCGAGAAGGGAGTATATTTATAATGAAAGTGCTTGCAACTTTATGGTAAATTATAACGGCCTGACTGCAGGCGGTTGTGCAAATTATGGGGAGCCCGTACTTAAAGGGAAGGGCATAAGTATATATATATTTGGCTAATGAATAGCAAGTGCTCTAAACAGAGAGGACTTGTTAAAAAAGAGACGTTACGTCTAGGTTGTAAAACCTTGCGAGTATGTTTTGAGAGGACCATCCTGCTACAAAACATATGTCTTGTAAGGACACACCATTCGTCCATGCCCATGAGGAGGCCATGCCTCTAGTTGAGTGTGCTTTAACACCAACTGGGCAAGTCTTACCCTGCGACTCATAAGCCAGGGTAATTGCATCGACAATCCAGTGAGAGAGCCTTTGCTTGGAGAGGGACATTCCTTTTGTGCGTCCTCCATAGCATATAAAGAGCTGATCAGACAGTCTAAACTGGCAAGTATGCTCAACATATGCATGTAGTGCCCGTACAGGGCATAACAATGCAATGATTGTTCCTCATCTGAATTAAATGGAGGAGGGAAGAAGGCCTGAAGGTGAACCACCTGCACTTTGACGGGTGTGGTTAGGACCTTGGGTACATAGCCTTTCCTGGGTTTGACAGTGGCTCTTGAAAGACCGGGGCCAAACTCCAGACATGAATTGTGGACTGAGAGTTAATGCAGGTCACAGACCCGTTTTACTGAGGCCAGAGCCAGCAGTAGTGAGGTCTTAACGGAGAGCATGCTCAGTTTAACAGAGTCCAAAGGCTCGAAGGGGGGCCCTGCGAGAGCTTTTAGGACTAAAGTTAAGTCCCAAGTCGGGACTGTAGCCGGCCAAGGTGGGTTTAATCGTCTTGCTCCTTTAAGGAAATTTATGATTAAATCATGCTTGCCTATAGAGGCGCCGGCTACATGTGCATGATACGCAGGTATAGTAGCCACATACACTTTGAGCATTGACGAGGTGAGTCCTGCGTCTAATCGCTCTTGAATAAATATTAGAATTTCATGTATGGGACAGTTTACTGGGTCCTTGCCATGTAAGAGACACCAATCAGTGAACACCTTCCATTTTAGTGGACGGTGCTCTGGCTGGTAAAATGGTGTTCATGACTGAACGCGTCATTTCTGGCGTGTGTAGTGCGCCCCGTTCAGGGGCCACACATGCAGGTTCCACAGCTGGGGCTGGGGCTGGGGCTGCCAGATTGTGCCTCATGCTTGAGGGGAGATCCCTCCTCAGTGGTATTTCCCATGGTGAGCAAGCTGTACATCATCTCCATCATTTCCGGAATCCATGGCTGGATGGGCCATTTCGGCGCAACTAATAGAACCGTTTCCTTGTCCTCTCGGACTTTGCATATGACAGAGTGAATAAGGCATACCGGGGGAAACGTATATTTGCGTTTCGCCGGCCATTTGTGTGCCATTGCATCCGTTCCCAGCGGGGCTTGGGACTTCGAATAACAGAGGGGACAGTGGGCATTCTCCACTGAGGCAAACAGATCAATTTCTACTTTGCCGAATATTTCCCAAATCCTCAGTACAGTTTGAGGATGAAGTCTCTATTCGCCCAGACAGTGGCGGTGAATGAATTCCACCTTGACTGTTTATATATGCCACAACTGTCATACTGTCTGAGCAAACCAGGACATGACAGCTCGCTATTTCTGACTGGAAGCCATTAAGTCTAGAATTACAGCCGATAGCTCTAAACGGTTGATGTGCCAAGCCCTCCTCGCACCTGTCCAGGTGCCGAAAGTCGGGCGTCCATCGCACACCGCCCCCCCAACCTGTGTTGGAAGCATCCGTGGTCACCACTTTCCGCCTGACAACTTGGCACTTCGAGTACCAGAGGGGATAGTGGGTATTCTCCACTGAGGCAATTAGATCGATTTCTGATTTGCCAGATATTTCCCAAATCCTCAATACAGTTTGAGGGTGAAGTCTCCTATATTCTGCCTTGGCGGTTTATATATGCCACAACTGTCATGTTGTCTGAGCGAACCAGGATGTGACAGTTTGATATTTCTGATTGAAAAGCCTTTAAGGCTAGAAATACAGCCGATAGCTTTAGGCACTGCGTGACAACTTGCCCCAGCACGACACCTCGCTGGTAAAACGCAGGAGCTGTCCATGGTGCTAAAGCAGCTATACAGCAGCGGGATATAGTGATGTGCATGCACCCTTGGTACCACACACGTCGTGGCACAGAGTGCTTCAGCCAGCACTGAAGAGGTCTCATGCGTAAGAGACCTAATGCAATGATCACTGCCATAAATCCCAATGCTTTCTGAAACAGTTTCAGTAGAAGTGTTCTCCCTAGTTTGAACTGAGACGGACACTGTAGAATGGCTGAAGCAGTAAGTCTCTGTGCTGACATAACAAAGCTTCTGATTGCGCCAGTAACAGCCAATAGTCAAGGTAGTTCAAGATGCGTACGCCGCTCAGTCTCAGAGGGGCGAGAACCGCATCAATGCACTTTGTGAATGTGCGAGGAGCCAGAGACAGTCCGAAGGGCAGGACTTTGAATTGATATGCTGTTCCCTTGAACACATCAAAAACATCCTGTGATGTTGTACAATTTGGATATGAAAGTACGCATCCTTCAGATCTATCAACGCAAACCAATCGTGTGGGTGTACATGCGATAAGATCCGTTTCTGAGTAATAATTTTGAAAGGGCGCTTTATAAGTGAGCGATTTAAATGTCTCAGATCCAGGATTGGCCGAAGCCTGCCGTCTTTCTTTGGAACAAGAATATAACGGCTGTAAAAACCTTTTGTGCTTGACAATTTGGCACAATCTCTATCGCGTTTTTCACGATGAGACTGTGTATTTCGGCTCGTAACACTGGCACGTCTTCGGACGAAACCGTGGAAGACAGAACACTGTTGAAACGGGGTGTCCGGTGTGCAAAATTGGATCGTATAACCATGTTCGATCTTTTTGCACCCATTCTGAAATACCCGTTAGGGCTCGCCACACATCCACGTAACGGGACAGAGGGCAATCTGGTTTGCTCACTGTATGATATAATGCGTCGCTCACTATAGGGAAGCGGTTGCGCATAATATGTGTGCTTTGAAGAGGAAAAAGGGGCTCTTTATTGAGAATGTGTTAGCATCTCGTGCATTTGCAATGAATGCTGTATTCTTTTTTGCACTTATTGCATTTTTTTTTTTTTTTTTTGCATTTATTTGAGTGCAAGACACAGAAACAACATTTTGAACAATATTGTGAACAACAATATTCCTTTCCTGACAAACAATAGTGGGGAGATGGGGAACAGTGTTTTGTGTCTCCAATTCAGCCTTTTTTGGAGCAGAACCAGAGGGAACTGCAGGCTCTGCTTTCCGCTTCAAAGGGTTGTGCCCATCAGGAGCGCTTTTGCTGCGTGTGCTAATACGCAGGTGCCGATAAGGCAGCAGGTATGGGGCTTTTAGTCAGGCGCTGCCTCGAAACAGAGCGATGGCGAACCGGCTGTGATATACTCCGTTTGGGCATAAAGTGTCTCATAGCCTGTGACTGCTGCTGAATCGCAACGTAATGCTCAGCAAACTTATTCACAGAGCCACCAAAGAGGCCGGCTGGAGACACTGGAGCATCCAAAAGAGTGGCTTTTTCCTTATCACTCATTTCTGTGAGGGTCAGCCATATACGTCGATCCAGAACTGCCAGGTTGACCATGGACTTGCCGATGGCCTGCACAGTGACTTTCGTGGTATGCAGCGCTAAATCTGTAGTGGTGCGGAGCTCTTTGAATATCTCTGGATCGAAGCCGTGCTCGTCCATTTGCCTGAGGAGCTTGGCTTGAAATTCCTGGTGCACCGCCATTGTGTGGAATGCCACTGCACGAGACGAGACTGCCCGCTCTTTCAGAAGGCCAGAGCTCGTCTTGCACATAGCGTATCAGAAAACATGCGTTTCGGAGAGATTGAGGGGCTCATGGGACGTGTGCCGCCACAAGGACCACCTCAAAGTCATCCTGTTCGACCTCGCGGCCTCGCCGTGCCTCCTCATGTGAATCCTCAGGTATCACAGAAGAGGCGGGTGGGAGGGCTTGTGAGGCTGAATCATCCCTCAGAACGAGGGTGATTCACGAGCGAAGCATCTTGAGACTCATTCCCTCACAGTGAGGGCAGTCTGTCTCCATGAGAGCTGTCTCTGCATGGGCATGGCCCAGACAGTAAACGCAGCTCTCATGCTGATCTGACGGTGGGATGTGCCTCTCGCTCAAGGAACACTTACGGAACGACATCTTTAAAAAGACACGAACACGTAAGTGACTCTTTTAGAAATATAAATATATAAATGTATATATTTATGTTTATATCACACAGTATACAATACACAATATACAATTGCTTTGTAAGGATACACAAACACTGCCGAAGCGCTGCGGAGAATCAGGATGCTGAGGCCCATTCACCAGCGAAGCGTCAATCAGCGAGGTGGTGTGATGTTCGCCGGAACACTGCAGGGGAGCGGAAAGTTTTCCCGCAAAGATTCCGCCCGCTGACTCCTGTATATCGACGGCAAAGGTAGAGGGCTTCTAGACAAGAGATGATTGCTGTCTTGAAGGAAGAAATTCTGAGGAAATGGTGTTTGCGCACCTGTTTTTATATTGGACAGTTTCACGCCAAAACAGGCAGGGCTCAAACACCATAGCCAATATTAGAATATTGGCATTATTGTAGAGAGGTTTCAACTAGGTAGTGTATGAAGGCACTCCCATATGCGTAACTACGCAATGTCAAGTGTACGGAGTCGTAAGGGAACGATGCCATTATCGTCTTTGTGTAAACATACGCATCATGCGCACACGTATTACGTGTTATATAAATTGATAGGCATCAATTTGAGATGTATAATTATCTCTATGAATACTGGCATCTGTGCAAATAACAATAATCAAGAATTTATTCATTTGGAGTGTGAACACTATACAGTAGGCAGAACCTGCAATTTGAAAATCTTGAAATAAACGTATAGATTCAGATGGGAAAAATGTATTTGTATTTTAAATGTTATTTATTTACTTAATTTTATCTGATGTACATTTACCCTGCAATTCATTCACCCACTGTTTATGTATATAGCCTATAGACAGAGATGTGATGCCATGTACAGTATTCAATGATACGCTTAGAATATGAAAACATGAGGCAGTGAAAATGCATGTTAGATCCAGTTGTAGGGCTTTACTGGTTGTTTAGATCAGTGTTACTATCAGAAATAATTAATAATTATTTCTGTAGTTATTAATCAATATTTAAATTCATTAATTGTATCTAACTCATTAAAACCTCATATGGGACTCCAGTAAATGTAGTGTGCTACATTTAGGAGCAAGTTTGGTTATTAGCAATAATTAGTAATTATCAAAGATAATTATTAATTATTAAAATCAATAGAACATTGATGAGAATCAATGTTAGCTTTTTTTAATACTTTAAATCAACAGTTATCAAAGATAATCGTTAATTGTTAATTCAATCAAAGATAATTATCAATTATCAAAAATCAATAGAATATTAATAAGGATTAACATTGACGGGGCACCACCCTGAAATCAGGGACTAATAACCGAATATTAAAACAATCTCAATATTAGATTTTTTCTTAGGAAAATCGACATCCGAAGAATATCGATTTTCGGGAAAAAAACAATGAATGAAGGCTTGAATCCGAGCACTGACATCCCGTCAGCATGACACAGGCGTATGCAAAACAAACCAAAACACTTCTCTTTGTAATATAACAAACTTTATTTATGCAGTAATATCAATTAATAATTAATACAATGCAGTCAATAAACTTCCGACTTACAACTACAAACTAAACAGTGATATTAGATATGGAAATCAAAATAATCCTACAACACATAAGGTGTGTGTGTGACAGTGTGTGTGTGTGTGTGTGTGTGTGTCAGTGTGGTTAGTGAGAGAGAGAGAGAGAGAGAGAGAGATGATTAAGTGACAGCCCGAAAGCTGATTTCGCGATAGCTGGAGATAAAGCAGCCGTGTTCATCACTCAGAGACACGGTTTTACGAGCGGGGCTCGTAAAAGTCCCTTGTTATTTGACTCTTTAATGGATGAACTCAGTTGCTGTCTCACCCGCGATGGCGAAAATGCACAACAGTCCAATTTGGTTGGACCACAATACAGCAAAACAAATTCGTGATAATTAATACCCTGAGTATTAATAATTAGCGGACATGGCGGTCCATAAACTGTACAAGCAAAATCCTTGAAACACAAGAATAACACACTATAATATTCTATCTCTGCCCAGACGTAAACCTCTTACTTGAATCGCATGAGGACACAGGTAGAATGTGTTTTCCTCCGTCCTTTAACTTTGACCCGGTTCCTTGAGGCTGGTGTGATGACGAGAGGTCGTTTCCACGCGCTGTCGGCGGCCGGTATGGCTGTTGATTGTCGGCGGCCGGTACGGCTGTTGATTCTCAGAGGGCGGTACGGCTGTTGATTCTCGGCGGGCTGGCGGAGAACTCAGAAATGTCGACTTGATTGAAGATGGAAGAGAAATCTTTAATCTCTTCACTTCTGTAGGCCAACGGGTCTTCTGTAGGCCAACACCGTTTGGTTTGGTAGCCTTGGTTTAGTGGCCTTAGCTTAGTGGCTGTATCATGGCAGTCGTATGACTTTGGTGGCTGGTGTGTTAACGAGCCAGCGACTGCCTGCTCGCTCTACCTTTGTCTCTGTTCCTTTGTCTCTGTTTGATGGACATGCTATCATGACACTTGTTCATGGAATTCGGCTCTTTGGCCGCAGAGGTAGTTAGTCACCTCTCTAACAAAGGGGTTGCGTTTTGACAAACCCAATGAATGTACTTTGTCTTGGTACACATGTTTAGGTTAGAGATAAGGTAGAGCGAGGGGTCCTCATCATGGTAGGCGAGTGTTGGTGGTGTTTTGAGGTGAATGTGTGCATTACCTCTCTGAAAACCAACATTAAATACAGATTTTAGTCTATATATATTCTGCCTATGATGGTAGATTGATGATAAATCCTATTTTGAGGTTCTGAGGATTTACATGGATTGGAATTTCAATGCCAAAACTATATGCCATGTGTATCTGTGAAGGTTGCACAATGGAGATAGTTGCAGATCTAAGGATTTGTTTGACAAGGTTTAAGGAGACCAGGTAAGCTGGAATCCTTCCATCACTCAGACTGTTGACTGAGGAGCTAATTTCCCTGAGGTCCTACATTAGATCTCTAACGATACACGCATAAGTTGTTTTCTCTGACAAAATCCCTAAAGAGTGCAAAGTGTTATTGATAAGAACGGATTGCGAATTTACAGTGACTATAGTACCCTGAAGGGTTTTATTCAGGCCCTGTAATTGTTCTTATTGGAGTCGTCGTCTCTGCTGGATTTTTGGACGATGGCGATGTGTGTATCTGAAGCTGGCGAACTGTTTTCTGGACCAAGTGGTCTCGGTATGTCAACCTGAGCCCACAGGTATCCACGACGGCAGTCAATGAGCGGAGCCAATCGGTTCAGTAGGTCCTGGCCAACTAATGGTGGTTCCGTATTAATGGGACATATGTAAACAGGGTATGTTAGCATCATCCCTTGAAAGGTGTCAATCCAGGCCCGTTTTGTGATAGACGACCTATCTTGTGTGTAGCTTGTGACGCTTACGTTGCAGGTCTCTGTCTATAACGGTTTGCCAAGGGAGAGCTTTGCTCTAGCCACCTCTGCGAAGGTGTTGGAACCCATTAGACTATTTCGGAACCAGTGTTGAGTAGCGTGTGGGAGTTGAATGACCCACGTATCAGGCGTTGCCCTTACGGTACAGATCGCCCAAGAAGGTCAGAAAAGGAGGGTGTGGCATGTTAGGAGTGACTGTTTTGGGGAGCAACTTGGACACTGTTCCCCTTTTCCCAACCTACAAAGTAAACTTTGACGTTAACGGGAGGGAGTACATGGTCTAGTCATACTAACGGGGTTTCAGTGCCGTGTTCCTTTGAGGAGGTCGACGGACCTGGTGAACAATGGAGCACATCAAGCTTAGTTACCAACTCAGTCAAGCGTCTCCTAATATCCTCCATTTCCTCTCTCAAATCTTGTTCTCTGAGGGGATTTGAAACCTTTTCTACCCACTCACCTTCTTGTTTGGGTTTTCGTTCGAAACGCACATTTCTTTTCGGCCGGCGAACGTTTTGTTGTTTAGGCCTGCTGTGACCCTGGGGGTGTGTCTGGTTACCACCCCCCTGGTTCTGTTGCTTACCCTGCTGGCGGGGTGATCGGCGCCTCTGGGGTCCGGTTCTAGCATTCACCTTAACGCGAGGCATTTCGTTGCCTTCAAGCGCTAGGTCTGCATATGAGGCTTGGATCCCCAGGGCTCTGACGTCACCTTCGTACCCTCGGGCAGGGCGCACGCGTGTCTCCCATGCCAGTTGCGCGTACTTTCTGATTTCCTGCATGGTGGGGTTGCCCATTCTGCAGTGCATTGTGACGTCATATCGCACGCACTCGTGGAGGTTGTGAAGGAAAAGAGACTTGAAAGCTCGTTCCTCCTCCAGACCTGGTGCATTACTTCCTTGGAAGTACGTGGTTCTCAGGCGTCTATAATACTCACGTGGAGACTCGTGCCTCTTCTGGGTGATGGCGAAAGCAGCTATGGTAGCGGAGGCTTCGTCGATATACAACGAATACTCCTCGCGTAGGGCTTTACACAGAGCTGAGTAGCGGTTTCGTGTACCAGTCGGTAGCGTTTCCATGAACGCATGGACACTCCTTACCGTGGTCTTCCATATAAGCTTGAGTTTTTCGCGCGATGAAGCGTAAGGCAAATCAATCAGGCAGTGCTCAATTTCCCTAAGATAATTGTCAATGTTTGAATATCGATTATTTGGGTCAAAGCGTTCTATGTCCCCTGCGAGGGACTCGAGTTGTCGGATGCGCAAGCGTTGGCGTCGGTATGACCACGGGTCGTCCGAGTCATCCGAAACATCATAGTCACTCGGATCGCTATAGCGACGAGGACGACTTCCTCCCCTTCATGGTGGGGAAGGAGTCCAGTCGACACGTGGGGGTGGACCCCGGGTTGCGTACAGCTCCCTGGCTAATGGGATATTCGAGCCGCTTACACTACTCTAGGCTTGAAAATAATCGTCCCCCCTTCGTGGTGTGGAATCAGTCGGTTTGAAACGCACGGTGGCGTGACTGAAAAATGACTGAGGAGGGCAACTATAAGGACACCTGCATCCAACCAGCAGGCCGCTGGAGGATTTTGAAAGGTGTCTTGGAGGACGAAGTCAGAAACTGTACCACTAGGGGCAGCTCGGCTCCTAGCGTGTGTTCCTGGGTTTCTCAGGGGCACATTTCTACGCGTATCGCTAAAAAGGGAGCCTCTTCTATGTCAGATGTTGTGCTGCGCGTTTCAGCTGCACTTACCTGATCTGACTCTACTTTTAGCTGGGCAGCTTGAAGCTGCCTGCGCAGGGCTTCGTTTTCCTCCTGCATCCGGGCATTATTTTCCTGTGCCTGGACTTTCTCAGCTTGAGTGCACCTAATTTCTTGGTGCAGGCTGAGATTTTCCCTCTGCACCGCATTGTAGCTGCTCTGCAGCTGTGCGAGCTGGGCCTGGTGCTCGGCGGTTTGCAGTTGGGTTTTGCGGTGATGAAGGAGGAACATTTGGCCCACAAGGTCCAGGATTGTGCGCATTGGCTTCCCGACCGGGTTGTTGACATAATCAACTAGTTCCAGCAAAGCTTCATCACAACGACTAACATTGTAGCCGTTAAGGTTATTTCTCTCCTCTATGGAGAGACGGAGGACAGCAGCAACTACATCTTGCAATGCTGGGTCGACTAACCTCTGTGGAGCTTTAGCTCCAGTCACGCAGGGCGATTGGTGACTCATTTTACTGGGGCCGTAAAAATTCTTGTGATAGTGGCTCTGACAGCTTGTTGTTTTACAATTGATATAATGCTAGCACGGAAGCACAGTTGAGAGGCTTCGACCTGTGGCTTACGGTCTAATGTTAAGTAATGTGCAAATTTCAATGTGTTCTCTCTTTGGTGGACGTCAACGAAGTGACTTGGCACCTCTCTGTAACATTTAGATGAAAGCGTTAGGAGTTAAATAATAACAACAGCAGATTTTAAGCAGACTATAGTACATTTTCCAACCCCTAATTCACTCTTAAGAGCACTTTCACACCACACTGGCTTATGTTTGGCAAGTTGTGAGAAGTAAATTGTCAAACAGAACCAAACTTTGAAGTAAGGATTTCAAGTTATTACTTTGGATTCTTATGCATACACACTGTGACAGAACTGGCACTTAGGATGCCTCACACGGGGCACCAATTATTATGTAGGGCTTTACTGGTTGTTTAGATCAGTGTTACTATCAGAAATAATTAATAATTATTTCTGTAGTTATTAATCAATATTTAAATTCATTAATTGTATCTAACTCATTAAAACCTCATATGGGACTCCAGTAAATGTAGTGTGCTACGTTTAGGAGCAAGTTTGGTTATTAGCAATAATTAGTAATTATCAAAGATAATTATTAATTATTAAAATCAATAGAACATTGATGAGAATCAATGTTAGCTTTTTTTAATACTTTAAATCAACAGTTATCAAAGATAATCGTTAATTGTTAACGTCGATGAAACATTAAAGTTAACACTAGCTTATTGATCATTCAAATTCAATCAAAGATAATTATCAATTATCAAAAATCAATAGAATATTAATAAGGATTAACATTGACGGGGCACCACCCTGAAATCAGGGACTAATAACCGAATATTAAAACAGTCTCAATATTAGATTTTTTCTTAGGAAAATCGACATCCGAAGAATATCGATTTTCGGGAAAAAAAACAATGAATGAAGGCTTGAATCCGAGCACTGACATCCCGTCAGCATGACACAGACGTATGCAAAACAAACCAAAACACTTCTCTTTGTAATATAACAAACTTTATTTATGCAGTAATATCAATTAATAATTAATACAATGCAGTCAATAAACTTCCGACTTACAACTACAAACTAAACAGTGATATTAGATATGGAAATCAAAATAATCCTATAACACATAAGGTGTGTGTGTGACAGTGTGTGTGTGTGTGTGTGTGTGTCAGTGTGGTTAGTGAGAGAGAGAGAGAGAGAGAGAGAGAGAGAGAGAGAGATGATTAAGTGACAGCCCGAAAGCTGATTTCGCGATAGCTGGAGATAAAGCAGCCGTGTTCATCATTCAGAGACACGGTTTTACGAGCAGGGCTCGTAAAAGTCCCTTGTTATTTGACTCTTTAATGGATGAACTCAGTTGCTGTCTCACCCGCGATGGCGAAAATGCACAACAGTCCAATTTGGTTGGACCACAATACAGCAAAACAAATTCGTGATAATTAATACCCTGAGTATTAATAATTAGCGGACATGGCGGTCCGTAAACTGTACAAGCAAAAACCTTGAAACACAAGAATAGCACACTATAATATTCTATCTCTGCCCAGACATAACCTCTTACTTGAATCGCATGAGGACACAGGTAGAATGTGTTTTCCTCCGTCCTTTAACTTTGACCCGGTTCCTTGAGGCTCGTGTGATGACGAGAGGCCGTTTCCTCGCGTTGTCGGCGGGCGGTACGGCTGTTGATTCTCGACGGGCTGGCGGAGAACTCAGAAATGTCGACTTGATTGAAGATGGAAGAGAAATCTTTAATCTCTTCACTTCTGTAGGCCAACGGATGAAGATGCGAATTGCTCGGCGGTCTCCTTCGGATCCGTAAGAGTGTTCGGTTGAACACAGAGTAATCTCAACTCGTCCAGCGAGATGGAGATTGTATGGCTACAGTTTCAAGTGGGACATTACTTCCTTATGCCACGAGGCTGCACCGGAGAGCAGCAAAAAGCTACGTCCGTATTCAGTGAACTAAGTCGCTGGAAGCCACTTTGCTGGAAGCATTTCAGAATTATTTGAAGTCCTGATGATGTCATGTTTGAGGGACGTTCTGTGGTGTGCCTCATCCAATAGGAGTTGAGAGCTCGATCCTTTAGAGGGCAAGGCTTCATGGATCTGTAGTCTGTTTTGGACTCCCTTTGTTTGATTTTGGCGCAATTTTTATCAGTACAACATCTGACTTAGAAGGAGGGGGCTTGAGGAATGTTTTTTATGACTGTTAGGCCTGCCTTTGTCTTCTATCTGAATACATGAGGCCCAACACAGTGTACACAAGACCTCTCTCTCTGTCAGAAGATATCCATATACAGTATCATAGTTCTGTCTGATATCCAAAACCAGTCAACATCGACAGCTTGTTGTGTTAACTTACTCTCATACCAGCCCAAGAGTCAGCAGAGGGAATACAGAAGGCAGGGACAAAGTGATGGTAAAGATGAGTTTATTGAATAAGCTTGAGAGTTCAGTCTATAGGCATGCGCGCGAGTACTCCAAAACTACAATGGCGGACTACAGGACTGTGTTTGTGCAGCTCAAGATTTTGAGTTTGACGCTTCTCCAGCAAAATAATTGTATCTTCATCGTCCGCCCAGACAAAATTACTCGATGCTTTCGCCATCTTCATTGTTTGTATTCACCGCTCTGTGGAAGAATGCTTATATGTGCAGGCGCATAGTGTTTCTTTACAAAGTGACATCACCACTACTGGCCTGGCATCCACAATACAGTGTTTTTAGTAGTTTTCGCGGATCCGTGTGAAGGGGGATAGTTTTGACAACGTTGTCGTCTGTACGCGAAACTTTTCAAAAACGTTGTCATGTAAACGTACCCTTAATCACAAACAGTGGCCATTAATTTGTTCTCTGTGCACTTGTCGATGTACAAGATACGAGATATTTGTGTTGGCACTCCTGGTAGTGTCATGTTTGCAGCATCGGATCTGAATGGGTATGCCGTTAAGATACCCTGGTGAAAAATAAATATGCTAGTATATTAAATTTTGGCATACTTCTGTGTACTTGCAGACAGACTAATGATCAGTATACTTCAAGTGTGTTAATGATAAGTTAACTTGAAGTTTGCTATTTTGGAACAACTAATTGGTACTAAGTATATTTTAGTTGTAAATTAGTTGTAGTGAAGAACAATTTAAAGTGTATTTAGTGTACTTTTGTGTGCTAAAGTGGAACAACTTCAAGTATACTTAGTACACCAAGTATATGCCTGTGTAGGGACTAATTACATGCTTGATTAGTGAAATTAAAGTGTACCTTAATTGTGTTATTAGTACATTACAAATTTATTATGAGTGTCTTCCAAACATACTAGCAATATACTATGAATATATTATTTTTGCGATAGTATATGCTCCGTTATACTTTTGGCTAATTCCAAATACAAAAAAAAAAAAAAAAAAAATGCACATTTAGTAGTCAATAACAGTATACTTTGTTATTACTTAGCTATACTACTTTGTATAATATACTTTCAACATTACATACTCTTACACAATACAGTATTTTAAATGTGTTACCAGTATACTAAAGGCTGAATTACTTAGGGGACTTTTTCCCAATGCTGAATTCACTTCTTTTCAAGGCCATTAAAATAAATAACAAGTAACAACTTCACTAATGAAGACACATATTTCAATAACAAGTCCAATGATTTTTATGTAAACTTCACATGGTTTCAGCATTATAAAACTGAACAAAATGAACTGACCATGCTTTTCATTAAAAGAACACTGAAAGATAAAAAAATAAAAAAATAAATAAAAAGAATTTGCACTGACCCTCTAAACACAAACAAACTACACATTATGTTCCTTTTTCTGGCTGAACTGCTCATTGTTACACTTGCATCTGATGGCCGCTCGCACATCAGAAGCAGTTGTCTGTAGAAACTCGTGAAGAACAGCATCTGTTAACAATAGACAAGAGATAAGGTCAGATGGCATGTACATTCAACTTTTTTTTTTTCAGTTTCCACTACATCTGTAAATCCTGTATTGAACCAATACTATTTCTGAAAAGTAAAGATTAGCAGTGAGGAATTGTAGCAGTATGGCATACCAATATTGCTTCCAGTACATAGTCGAACATATACAGTATGCAACAGAAGTGAGTACACCCCTGTGCAACATCACAATATAACTTAAAAATCAAATGATTAAAAACTGTTTATGGGGATGATATGGGGCTGCATGAATGCAAAAGGTGTTGGGATGACATTTATAGATGGAACCATGGATGCCTGTGGATATACCAAAATACTGGCTGACAAGATAACTACCAGCCACCAGAAGCTTGGCGGAAGAGGAATATTCCAGCATAATAATGATAAAGCACGCTGCCAAAAATCACAACAACAAAAAAAAAAATTAGAGAAAAAAAATGTAATACCAAGAACTAAAAAAATTGTCTCTGAAGAATGGCAGAAAATCTCTACAGAAATCTGTGCAACACTGGTATCCTCCATGCCGAGTCTGCAATTAAAAGTAAAGGTGGATGTACAAAGTATTTAAAAAAAAAAAAAAAAAAATTTTGAATCTCAGTAGGGCGGTGTTGAAAATATCGATTTCCCGATTTTAATCGATTCTTATTTTGAAGAACCGATATCGATTCTTAAATCCCAAGAATCGATCTTTTAATCTGTGGTGTTTTCAGTTGATGTGTGAAAACTTCATCTCTTCCTCATTACTACTAGTTATAGAACGTAATAAACATGAATGAACATCATAAGGTATGTTGAAAGATACAGTACAACTTACTGAAATGTATTAGCTCTCATGTAATTGCCCAATCGGTGTTTCAACTGCGGAAAGACATCAATGAAACAGCTTGTAAACAATGTCACGTAACCCTACATTTACCTCAGGAAAGTCATTCAATGTCCATAGCTCGAAAGTTAGCTTGAAAAAAATAACTCTAGAGGAGCATTTTGCTAAATATATGCACTATATTACATATTCATTATATTCATACTTAACCTGTTAGTGATGTCTCATTTATTGTATGTTTGAATAAATCTGTCATGAAAACAAGTTATGACTGCCACTGTTTAAATGTTTATATTTCAACAACGAATTGGAGTAGAAACATAATTATATAATTAAAAAGTTGATATAAAAACTGCCTTATTAAAATATAAAATGTTTGTATACAACTCAGTTTTTATTTGAGTGTTGATTATTATATCTAAAATAAATAGAAACTGAATTTGGACTCTGTTGTTAATTTTAACCTTTAATATTATAGTAATGTACCAACTGACAGGGATCCCTGTATAGTTTACAACATTAGTTGAGAGATTGTTTTCCTTAAGAAAAATTGGCATGTACTGTACCTGATATATATCCAAACGAATCGATATTGAATCGAAAGCTTGTGAATCGAAATCGAATCGATCTGTGTCAATACCCAGCCCTAAATCTCAGTAATGAAAGGTGTACTTACTTTTGTTAAACAATTCCTACTGTGGGGCCTGTATTTTTAGTACAGTAAACCAAAACTGTTAGTTTTTAATTTTACATAAGACCAAATACTCTACTGTTCCACTTAGAAGTAATGCAATTACTGAGAGGTGATATATTTATATATTTTTATTTTCTTATATTTGATATTGCACAGGGGTGTACTCGCTTCTGTTTTATACTGTATTTAACAGTTATTTTTTCCCCATGGCCATTTGATCCTGCAGCTATAAAATGCAAATTTTTTGTAACGCTTTGCAAGTAGACAAAATATAACTCAAGACAATTACACACCTGTTATGGCCTGCACTTTGGCAACATCCAGCTGTCTTTTTGGGGGCCCCCCTTTCCCAGATTTCCCTGTCAGGGTGGACTGTGCAAGAACAATCTTTGTGAACACCAGGACAGCCAACTCCTGAGAAAAATGGTCATGCGAGATCGGTGCAGCCGCTGGAAGGCCCTCTTCCGAACTGTCACTGCACTGCCAGCCAAGGGGTGTTGTGTATGTATATATATATATATATATATATATATAGAGAGAGAGAGAGAGAGAGAGAGAGAGAGAGAGAGAGAGAGAGAATTAACAAATTAATACATAGTTGCGAGATCTCTACCTACCAATGAGGAATGAATATATATTATCCTAATATGAAAACAATGTGCTTAATTCAAGCTTTCATTTGAAAAACACTGCTAGTAGTCTGTATGTCCCACAATGGAGTGGTATGACCTGTGGTGTGGAGGTTCACACTAACAACAATATAATTTACATGATGTGTGAAACATGTAACCTATTAAATCCTACCACTTCAACACTGAACCATTTTACCATGAACACCAAAAGATGCCGTCAAATACAAAAGGTACATGGTGCAAATTCAGCATTCTAAACATCGATGAATGAACTACGGCTGTTAAGTAATATATTCATCCCTTAATTGTAACATACCGTTTCAATTTCACGGACCACACTAATAGATGAGGATGACATCGTGGATGATTGGGTCCCCCCAGGTGAGGGCAACAATGTCCGGACACACTGCACACACTCCTTTACTTTAATCATTTCCGGGAGGTCTAGGTGAAAAACAAAGTTAGTGTTGTTTGATTAGTATGAACTCTGTATCTGTGGCACAGGACAGATGGATGAAATGTAAAAGCTATAACAGGGATAATGGTACTTAAGTTCAGTACAGGGCAATCATGCCTAATGTGGAACATACTGTGTTCTCTAATGTCAACCCCTCCAATGCAAACTTGAACACCTACCACGAAGGGATGCCATGATTTCATCCATTCGGGGCACCGATTCCTGACTCAGAATAGGGCCCTAGCCACACAAGATCACCACACCATTTCTGAGGATGAATTTCCACAATGTCTTCATGGTGTAAGGCATACTATTTTCCTGAGGAATTGGCTACATTTTGTTGTAGTATGCTTTATAAACAGGGCTTGAGTTAAAAAGAATTGGACAGAATCCAATCCCTTTGTGAATCTAGCATCCTCTTTTATGCTTGTTAGTTATTGCCTAATCGTGAACACTAGTTGTTACGTCCCACTTAATTTTTTTAAGAAGTCGAGCACAGTTTATAATCGTTAATGCAAACATCAACTGGTGTCGTATTTAATTGTTTTTTATTAAATTATGTTGTCTCTAGTACAATTACAAATTCAAATTTTTATTATATTTCTAACTATTTTCTTATTTTTACCTTATAAACTTTTTTGTCCAGGCAAAGCAAGCAAAGATTATGAAGGCTGCCAGACCATCCTGATCATCACACCAGTTCTGATGATGCCACAAACATAGGGAGTCCACAACATCCTCATAAGTCATAATGTTTTCTTAGCTGTTTTCTGTGTACTCTCTCAGACACAGATTCTTTCTCTATTGCTTTTCACAGATCTCTTTTCATTTTTTTCCTCTCCAAAATTTCAGGGCAATAACTCGGATGAAGAGTTAGGTTTATCCTCAACCCAGAGAACAGCAAGTACACTTATAATGGTGCTTCGAATAGGTCAGATAAATGTCTTAGATCTTATGCCAAACTGTGTTTTAAACTTTGTCACATAATTGTCAGATAAAGACAAAAGTGATTCACTCAACTCATAATTCAACATCACTGTTGTCTCCAATGTAATGATTTTTAGATTTTTTTCATTCTAAACATTTGTGTCAGTTTTACAATTCATACAGACCCAAAGATATTAAGTTGAAAAATTTCCTATTTTATAAAATGTCAGTCCCATGACTCATAGAATAACATGTCTCTTTTGTGTAAATGTCTATTAGAACATACAATATACCACATTAACTTGTGACTGTAATAAGAAATAAAAAAATGTTTCAATATGCCTGTATTTCATTGTTCATAATAGCAGATAATGGATGACACTAGAAAGGGAAGTCTTTAGGTTTTGTAACATCTGGTCCTTGGCTGTCTCTTTGATCTTGGTTTGCTTTGCCTGAAGAAAATGTAAGGTAAAAAAATGATGAAAAATGTATAACATCCTCACAATGTCACGTTCACGTTGACATACTGGAGCTTTATGAAATCCAAGATAATTTCATACTAGAGAAAGCACTATTAAAATATAGACCATCTTGCGATGGGATCACGTCTGCCCGTCAACTTGATCGGATCGCCGACCCATAATAACTCAGTAGTCATTAATACATTAATACATGAGCACTCAGTACTCGCTATCGTGTTGACAGCTGTCCACAGACAGAGAATGTTAAGTCCCCTGCCAAAGCCTACAATAATGTGGCTGGACCTTTAGCTAGATACCTCTTTTTGAGCTAGCATACAGTGGCGATTTTAGGGGGTGGCCTGTGGTGGCCTGGGCCACCCCTGAAATCTCATTGGCCACCCTGTGGCCACCCCAGAACTGATTGGTAGTTCATCATGTTCATCAACACAAGAACGAAGAACCAATAGAAACACCTGTCAATCAAAGATGACATCTCAGGTCATTTGTTGATTTAGAGCCACACTGACCCAGGGTCAGTTTTATATTTCTGACCATTATAGTAGTGGTGGGACTGAAGCTGTGTGAGCTGATCTTTGATCAGTGGGGGGAGGGGCAGGCCGCGGGTGGCCAGATAGGTGCCGCAGGTCGCGGGCAGCGGGTGCCAAGTCTGGAGTATAATGGTCGGTCAGAAGCATGAAGCTGACACGAGCTAGCGTCTATCTCCAACTTCTAATGAGTTGACGACGTTGATTTGTGGTCAAAAAGAAAGCTATTATTTGAGAGGTATGTTCATCTAATCTAACGTTTAATTTATCCCGAATTTCCATGTGAATGTGAAAATATCTTTTCATTGTTACAGTAGCTAGGTTAAAGAGTAAGCTAGACCCTACACCACATTCAGCATGTTATCTTTATATTGACATGAAATATGAAATGCTATGTCTTCTGATTTAATGTGTAAAGGTGTGTGAAGCGTTTTACAGATGTATATGTTAAATAGCTAAAGTTATATATATGGCTATCCTGTGTGTGACTGTACTTTAAATCTTTACATTAGTTATTTATGAGCTCTTTGTGTGTATTATTGATCAGTCAGACCAATAAAATCTTAAAAGTTGTTATACCTTATTTGACATTTTAAATATACAGAGGCAGGGCAAATTGCACTTAAATGCCACAAATGATTTGACTATTTTATTTGGTAATATTCAAAGTAATCAAATCTATCAGAACATGTGGAAAATAAACCTGAGTAGACACTGTAAATAGAGTTTTGTTTTTTACTGTATTCAGTGCTCAATCTGCAATTTTGGGGTTTCCAGACAGACACCTATAAGCCCTTGTAGCCAATTTCACACACTGATTTGTACCCAATTTAACAATATTTCTGCTGGACAGTGCAGTTATAGCTAATAAATGAATGAATAATTGATTGAATAATTGATTGAATTGTGCCTCAATCAGTTATCACCTGTACTTGTATCTTTATATGATTATACACTATACTTAATGTTATATGCAGATTAATTCTCTACAATGAGAATAGCTCTTAAAAATGTGTAACTGACTTTTCCTAAACAATTACTGATTTAAAAATGGATGTTATGTTAAAATAACCAGAGATTCCCAGAAACTGTAATAGGTTGAAATAGAACAGGAATAGAAAACTGTCAAATGTCAAAACAACAGTCTGATATTGAATACAAACAATTCAGTGAATGCTAACATGAGTTTAAGAATTCATTTATTCCACATATATAGATGTTGAAGCAAAACAATGCGATATTTACACATTTTGATCATGTGCCATTCATAAAGTTTCTCCCGGTATCGCCACCCCACACTAGGTCTGTGCCCCATCTTGGCCACCCCAGTAAAAATGTCCTGGATACACCACTGCTAGCATATAAGCAAGTAGGCTACACATTTAAACTCAAAATCGGTTAAAATGCACATAATTCGACTGTCACGTCGAAACATGAATTTTTCAAAACTTATCTATATCCACTCACCAACCTGGCTTTTTTAGCCTCCACCAGGTTGGTCTCCAAAAATTTATTTTTCATGGTCCATGTATCTTTACCCAAAATGAATAAATTATTCTTTGTGACGAGGTGTTTGAACGAATCTGATATAACGAGAAGAGTAAAGAAGTTTAGCCTACACCTGCTACCAATAAAACGACACAATTAAGCAATGAAGTAGCTGAAAGGGTATACGGGAAATAACTGTTACAATCCGAACTTACCTCCAAATAGCAGGAGTTTAGCAGGCACTGTCTTCTCTGGATCTTTTCGCGTGGGCCATTTTATTTCGAGCCAGTTATCGTCACCATCAAGGTCAGGCTGCTGTGTCACTTGATTGAACTGGCCCGAATTCCCAAGAATGAGCGATGTACTTTCCACTTCTAATGTTTTTATTAAATAAGTAATATATGGCGTATTGGAATAGCATTGTGACCTCCTAACCTCACCTGCAGACCTCATGTGAATGAGCGAGGGAGCGTCAAACGAGTACCGTCAGCAGCTCTGATTGGCTGCAGTGAGCAACAAAACTACGACACTTGATTGGTCTACACACCTTGGCGCCAATCTTCTCAAAATCAGAACCGTAGAATAGTCTCTATTAGAAACTACTCTGAAATCATCATGGCATCAAAAGGAAAGTTGAAGAGACATTTGAATTCCGATGAGACTCAACCAGAGACGCCAAGAACAACAAAACACAGAAGACTTAAACAGAAACAGGTAAACAAAAACGTAATTGTTGAAATGCAGTGGGTTACAATATGAAAAAGTTTCACCATCCTGTTATCTTTGAGGTCACAGACCCCATACACTCTTGAAAGGCTTTTATTTTGTATGTCTGCCTTTCTACTCTGAGAACTGTTTGAAAAATAGGATATCAACTTCTCAACATGTTTTATTCCATCTACAAAAATCACAATATATCTTTAGGTTATTATAGTGTAGTGCCCGTTTTACACATGATCTGTTTGCAGTATGTATGCAGTAGGTATTGTAGTACGTATGCGGTGTGGAAGCAGCACTTGCTCATTGTGCTTTCACATAAGATGCGTTTGCAGTGCGCAACTGATCCGCTGTGGAACACACATTCAGAAAAGGACATGAAGGTGGAGGGTGACAGGACTTTGGCTGTCTCGTTTCGAAGGCTGCATGCTAGGTAGGACACGTCCTTTGAAGGCTGCAGTATACCGAGCGTCCTCCAAACAAGCCTCGTTTAAATGAGATGGCCTTTGAAGGATGAACGGAAACGTAACGTAACATGGTTGCTATGAAAGCACGCCACTCTTTAAAAAGCGTGAGTGCTTTGAGTGAGAAGGGAACAAATTCCCTTTGGAAGGGAATGTATGAGTGTGAAGGCGGTCGATAAGTAGGACACGGGAGGCAGGTTGCTCCACTCAGAGGTAAGGATTTTAATTACCACACTTCAGCGCTCACAGCTTCACACACTATTCTCTTCAGCTTCACAAAAATAAATTCTTAGGTCACAATAATCTCTTCAGCTTCACAACAATAACTTTCTGAATCCAGGCTCTCTCCCCTCTGCTGGTTGTGTGGCTGCTTTTATGCCGCTCTCCCCATGCTCACTGGAATTAGAAACAGGTGTTAGGCATAATTTAGCTCAGGTGTAAGCGCTCTTACCGCTTTCTCTCTCTCCGGACGGGCGGTTGACCACGCCCCCGCTGCCACAATGAGGTACATTTTAGGAGAGTTATAATGATGTAAAGAGAAAAGAAAATAGATTTTACTTTTAGTCTAATACTTTATTTTAATTATATATTAATATAATTATACATATTATATACTCTGCACCCATCTACTGAGGTACTTTAACTTGGGAATTAACATTACTTGCGTTTGAACATCATATTTACAGGCAAATTGGCATTTTTTTTTAGACATTTCTGTTGAAGTAAAGAATTGTGGGTTATGAGTGCCCACGAAGGATACACCTCATGCATCCTCCGAATTCCCAAGAAAGAAGGTCGCATTCGAAAGCTGCATTCGAAGTGTCCTACTCGCTTTTATGAAACGAGACAGCCTTGATGATATATGCGGCCGACAAATTCGACCTCTGTAGGACGCAGCCTTCCAAACGAGAGACAGCCTTTGAATGAAGTTTAGAGCAACACAGTACAGTAATACAATCTTTCATAGACGTATTCATGTTTAAACACAATAAATATAAACAACGTAATATTCCATTCATTACTTCTATATAGATTTATATATTATGTTGCTCAAGTGGCAAAAAATTGAAACATGGTACAAGGTAGTATCACAAACATTTTAAATGAAAACTTACCATCCACACAGTGAGGAAACTGCCTCCCATGTCTTTTCTTTTGCATTTAAATGTTTATACAAGAAATCCTGCGGGTCATACAGAATTTTCTCCGACCACCAGACTGTCACGTGATTGCCGCTTTCTGCTGAGATGCGAGTGTCTCCCCCCCTTACCCACACACAATATAACATGCTGTGTAGTGTATTTCACATTAAAATAATATATACTTTATATATAATTTTGACTGCATTAGTTATTTTTGCAACTCCTGGTAAGTGTTTTGTTTTCTTTGCTTTACCCTGGCTTAAAGTAATAAGATGACTGAGAAAAACAGTAGTATACTTTAATTATATGAATTTATGGTGAAATTACTACATTTTCGTGTCAATCCGTGTTCATTGTGACCACGAACAATGCGCTATCACTTTAATTCAGCACATGCTGCGCAGCAAAAATAGACTGTGCGGAAAGGATCGCTGCACTGCTGCACCGCACCGCATCCGTGAGCAGTGTGAATGCTCTAACCTGCAAACATGGGCAAGGAAAAAAATACGTACTGCATACGTACTGCAAATGGATCATGTGTGAAACAGGTGTAAGGCCACAGCTGTATGATTAGGCCTATCTGATGGTAAACGTCTTTTTTGAAATTTAATTTCCTTTTTCAGTATTATCAATCTTAATTTGTCTCATATGGTTATGTCATATTATATAACTTTTGGGTCAAAAAGAACCTTTTGCCCAGACAAAAGCTGCATGGGGTTCCTAAAATGTTTGCTCAAGCCCACTGTACACATCACATCACAAATACAAGTTATTTAATTAATTTTGTTTGTACTGTATCTGCAGAAACGGACAAAATTGTTATACAAGAGATTTCTTTGTATATCTCCAGTTCCTAGAACATCTGTTTACAGAAGAAAAGTTTTTGAAAAGGTATGTTTATGAGAAAAAATGGTTATGGACAATAGAAAATGTCTTTTATAACCTAAATGTTCAACCAGAAGTTTGAGACTGGATGGGCCGAGATAGCCTCGCACAGCTCTGTGCCTCAGACTGGCTGTTTATTCAATGACCTTTGGATTACATTACATTTGGCCTGTATCTACTGCTGTTTTTTTTTTTTGCACTAATTTTTTATGACTGAAGTTGCGCTTACTTTTGCTGTACATTTGTCTCAGATTCGTCTTACAGATCCTAGTGATGCAGATACTTGCCAAGAAGTGTACAGGAGCCAGCAAGACAGTGCTAAAAATGAGCAGGGAGAGATAGAAGAAAGGAGACATTTTGAGAAGAGAGAACATGAAAGCAAAGAAGATGATGGAAGTGAACAAGAGGACAGTGAGGTAGATGATGGAAGTGAACAAGAGGACAGTGAGGAAGATGATGGAAGTGAACAAGAGGACAGAGAGGAAGATGATGGAAGTGAACAAGAGGACAGAGAGGAAGATGATGGAAGTGAACAAGAGGACAGAGAAATAGATGATGGATGTGAACAAGAGGACAGAGAGGAAGATGATGGATGTGAACAAGAGGACAGAGAGGAAGATGATGGAAGTGGACAAGAGGAAGGAGGAGAGGAAGAAGATGGAAGTGGACATGAAGAAGGAGAGGAAGATGTTGGAACTGGACACGAGGAGGGAGAGGAAGATGATGGAATTGGACAAGAACAGAGAGCATGAGAAGTGAGGAGCCAAGATGGAAATCAAGATTCAAACCAAATGAAGGTACTATGTAATTACAGATTACCTGTGCATGCTGTTGGTTTATGTTGACTGTAAGCCATCTGTCTTAACAGAACAACACTGTCAGTGCTATTTCCGCTTATGTTTCATATTGTGTTGTAGGTGTGAATGTGATCAGTCTTGTCTTTTATTACAGAAACAACATGATGATGATACTTTATACCCTGGTGCTCCCTTCACAAAGAGACAGAGTCTGCTCTTACTTATGTCATATGTACTGAGGCACAATTTGACAGGAGTAGCTCTTCAGGATCTTCTTACAATGTTCGATTAACATTTCCCTGGCTTGGTGCCAGCAACCTCATATCTTTTTCATAAAGCCTATGGACAGTTTGGCCTGTATGTGCCCCATTGTTGTTGTATCAACTGTGAAAGCTACATGGGACCCACTGAGACAGCGCCACAAAACTGTTCTTCTTGTAAAGCTGAATTTGACATAGAGAATAACCTAAGGGCTGGATCTTACTTTCTTGTACTTAGTCTATCAGCCCAAATAGTGGACGTTTTGGAAAAACCTGAGATACATTTATATAAAATGGAATCAATTCCGGGCATTGTTTCTGATATTCAGTGTGGGGCAGAATATCAAAAACTCAAGCAGAGTGGACAAGTGGGGGCTGATGACATATCAGTCATGTGGAATTGTGATGGAATTCCAGTTTTCAAAAGTAATAATGTTCAGATATGGCCAATCCAGTGTCAAATCACAGAGCTGTCACCAAAAGATTGTCAAGGGAACATATGCATACCATGCTTATGGGTTGGTAACAGCAAGTCAAATATCACATTTTTAACTGCTTTTGTGTCACAGCTCAAAGAACTAGAACACGTTGGAATTAAATGGAGGGACTCTGAAAACATAGAGCATACAAGCAAAGTTCATTCACTCCTCTGCTCCACAGATTCAGTTGCCCGACCCCTCCTGAGAAATACAAAACAGTTCAATGGCAAATACGTGTGTGACTTCTGCCTCCACTATGGTGGTGGCCCATATGTCTGGGAAACCCCAAAACCACATTTAAGGGTGGAGACGGATCATTTCTGGCATGCTATGTTGGCAACACCTGCTAAACCAGTAATGGGTGTGAAAGGCCCATCCCCTTTGATGCAACTTGAACTTCAACATGATCACTGGATTCGTTCCGGAGTACCAGCACAGTGTCTGCCTTGGTATCACTAAACAGATTACATCTCTGTGGCTAGACAGTAAGCACCATAGTGAAGACTGGTACCTGGGCTCCAAGGTCAGTGACATAGACCAGGGACTGATGGCCATTAACCCACCTGTGGAGCTCACAAGGGCACCAAGATCAGTGAAGGACAGAAAATTCTGGAAAGCATCTGAATGGAGGTCATTTTTGTTGTTTTATGCTTTGCCTGTTTTGAATGGTATTTTGATTCGTTTTTGCAATGCACACTCTTCTTCAGGATGCCATCAAAGTGAGCCATGTGGATATGGCAGAACAAGCTTTTTGAAAGTTTGTGCATAACTTTGAGAAACTTTATGGCGCTACAAATATTTCTTTCAATGTGCATTTGTTAATGCACTTGGCAGCAAGTGTGTGCAACTGGGGACCATTGTGGGCAACATCCACATTTCCATTTGAATCCTTTAATGGGACTTTGCTTAAGTTTTTCAATGGAACAACACATGTACCAGCTCAAATAGTGAAGAGATTCCTTAAGTGAAGGGGTCTCTCAACAAAAGCAGGAACTACAATGGCAAATGCTAATGACAACATAAGGAAATTATTTGACAAACTCCAAAGTAGATCTGGCTTAACAAAGAAGTCAAAGGAGTTTCAAGATAATGTCAGAGGTTTTGGCTGCCCAAAGAAAGGTAGCACATCTGTGCTGCAGAGGATGGCTATTGAACATTTCACAGGAGACACAGTTCATTCAGGTTCATTTTATGACCGTTTCATTTGTAGCAGTGTTGGTTATCATTCATATAGTAACACAGCTCTTAAAAAGATAAATAATTCTGTTGTATAGTTAAGTGATGGAACATTCTGTGAAGTTATGACCCTGGTGGCTTTCACTTCTGAGGATGGGGCCTCTTCTGCATCCACCACAAATAGATTCTGTGTTTTAGTAAAAGAGCTTGCCAAGAGTGGAGGAAAGGTTTGTAGATATGTTCAGCTAAATATATGCTCTACATTTATAAATGAAGTGTCTCACACCAATAATGTACTGTATTTGCCGTGAATCCTCAATCACTCAAACGTAAATGTGTAATGGTTAGGTCCAAGGACAAAATGTATGTCATTCCACTTCCAAACAACACTGAAAGGGACTAAAAACTGATTCCTGGGGAGGTACTTCTACAGCTTTACAGATATCAATGCCAAACCAACTTACACATGTCTGTCCTATACCCATAAAGTGCTGACAACAATTTTTTTAACTGTACATATTTTCTCCAGTTATTGTTGTTTTTCAGTAGGCCTACTTTATTTCTCCCTAAAAAAATAATAATGAAATGTTACATTTTTTGAATACTGATTATGATTCTAATGTGTTAATGCAGTGTGAGTGAACTTCAATTTTTTTTAGCCACTTGTGAAGTCACAATCTAGTAGCTGCCACTTTCTGTTCATTAGAACACTCACACTTTCTTGCGTGTACCTATGTGTGCTGTTGGTGTATTGTTTATCATGGATTTGTGTGTACGATTGTAACATGATACTTCTCTGCCAGTATAAACTTATTAAACATACTTACACTTAAATCACAATTACAAGAGTAAGGGAATCTAGGTGGTTCATGGAAATTTTCCCATTCGTTTAAACTGCCATTGGTCATTGCGATGGATTGTAGGTTGAATTTGGATCCCCCATACATGCTATATAAGTTATGAGTTGGCATCTTCCCCCTTACTCTTGGAAGGCAGGACCAAGAGGTCAAAGGCACTGTATGGACACCACTAGAGGTGCTCTGGGGTTAGAACGGGCATACGGGGGGTTGTCCCCCAGTATCCTAGTGTCCACTCCCCATAAGCTCCATTATAAGTGTCCACAGAGTGTCATTTTGTCCCTTACCTACTAGTCTTCCCAATGGTCTTCATCACGTCCATGAAGTGTCTACAGTGCCCCCTTGCCACCTAAACTTCACCTTAGTCTTCCTCATGTCCACAGAATGCCTATTTGTCCCCTTACCTACTAAATAACACTTTTGCATGCCAGAGCCCCTGGGATGCCCATTGTCGCCACAGTTTGTGACGGGCATTGCCTGGGCATCCCCCAGGGCCGTTATAAGTGTGTTTTTGGTCGTTTATGGTACTTAATATTTTTTGGCTGGTTTTCACTCGGTTTTGCCCCAGACCACACCGTGGGTGCCTACTGTGCCCGCCCAGTACCCTTTAAACCCATTTCATTGACTTTCGACCTAAATGGCACCGAAAAGGCCACCCCCCCCTAGTATGTTGTCGAGGGGCTCTCGAGGTGTCACCGTGTCAAATTTGGGGTCTATATGACCCCCCGGATGCGATCCCAGGATACATCCCACGTGCAGTCTATTTTTAATTCAAATAGGCTTTCTGTGGACAGAGTGGTTTTGTTTGCAAATTATGCACTTTATTGAACTGCAAGTTTGATAAATACCACTATTTGACTGTTCTGGGTGTAAAACAAGTGGTTTAGTTGAGAAAAGTCAGCTAGTTAGCTCAGAAGAGGGCACTTCCTGTGTTTTTGCCGTAAGTGCCCACCTCCAACTTAATTGACAAGCTCCATGTAGGCTGTCCATGGACAGATGTTTTTATACAAAATATAAATGTTTATGAATTGTAAATTGCATAAACGTGTTCAATGGGAAGCCCTGAGTGCCTTGCATGTGGTGTAATCCCAAACCTCATCCAAATAACTATAAATTATCTGATGAATGTACTGGTGCATTTAGGCCTCTCAGGCAGTCTGTCTCATAGGCTTCTATGATAGGCAGAGTTTTTTTTTAAAGTACTTCCCAAACTCTGAGGGACACTGCTTTTTAATACTTTGTTTATGAGGGCCCAAAGATGAAGCATTCGAAGCCCCTAGGTCTTAGCATCAAATTTAAGGTTATTTTCACCGGGTCACACAGGAAGTGCCCATGTGCAATCTATTTCAAGGCTGCCAAATAGGTGGTCCGTGGACAGTCATTTTTCATGCAAAATCAACATTTTCAAGACTTGTGGGTTATGTAAACGTGTTCAATGGGAAGTCCTGAGCACCTTGCATGTGGTGTAATCCCAAAACTCATCCTAAAAACTATAAATTATCTAATGAATGTACTGGTGCATTTAGGCTTCTCAGGCAGTCTGTCTCATAGGCTTCTATGACAGGCAGAGAGATATATTGAAAATAATGAAAAATACTGTTTTGCATCCTAGGCCTTAGTCCTCTTAGTATGTCGATAAGAGGCACTCGACGTATCAGCATGCGAAATTTGGGGTCCATGGGACTCCTGGGCACTCTGCCAGGGCGCATCCCACAAGCAACTTATTCCATTCATTTCTATAGGTAATTCGTGGACACACCTCAGAAAGCTCCAAATGACTCCAATTTGAAATCTATAGCTTCTCAGGGGCCCCTTAGACAGTGTGCAAAGCTTGAAGTCTGAATGAGTTCATTAAGTGCTTAATTGGCTGACTTGTGCACCTAAAGTGACAGTTATTTTTCCTGAATATTTTTTCTGATTTTTTTTAAAGTACTTCCCAAACTCTGAGGGACACGGCTTTTTAATATGTTGTTTGTAAAGGCCCTACGATGAAGTATTCAAAGCCTCTAGGTCTTAGCTTCAAATTTAAGTTTTTTTTCACCAGGTCATACATGAAGTGCCCACGTGCAGTCTATTTCAAGGCCGCTAAATAGGTGGTCTGTGTACAGTCATTTTTCATGCAAAATCTAAATTTTCAAGACTTGTGGGTTATATACACATAGACTTCTATGACAGGCAGAGAGATCTATTGAAAATAATGAAAAATACTTTTTTGCATCCTAGGCCTTAGTCCTCTATGTCCTATGTCGATAAGGGGCACTCGACTTGTCAGAAGGAGTGATGCTACAGTGCATCCCACACGCAACTTGTTCCATTCATTTCCATAGGCTTTTCGTGTACAGCACTTAGAGAGGTCTGATCGTCCCAAAATTGACATACTGTATATGTCTCGTCACAGTGCTCTGTGTTGGTGTCCAGAGTTCTGCAGCCCTACAACCTTTTTTAATACTTAATTGGCCCAAAAATTGGACAGCATCCACGGTCTGCTTATGGATTTTTCATTGTTTAAGTTGCAAGTGGGACGTCTAGAAAAGGGGGTTCCAAAGGTCACAGAACCTTGAAATTTGAGATCCTCGAATATCATGGGCCCCCGAATGGGGCCCCACAATATGGGTTCTCTAGAACCTTCCTGAGTGTAAATCCCAACCCTACCCTAGTGGTCTCCAGTCTAATTCAAGAGGCTCTGATAAGCTTTGAGTGCAAGAGTCCTGTGTGAGAGAATCTTGCATAACTCTAAAAAATACTTTTTCCTCTTTTCTAGAGCCTCGTGCTCTCAATATATCTTTCGAGGGACATCGGGCTACCACTGTGTGAAATTTGGGGTCCGTGGGACCTCTGGGCACCCTGCCAGGGCATATCCCATGAGCAACTTATTCCATTCATTTCCATAGGCTTTTCGTGTACAGCACCTAGAAAGGTCCGATTGTCCCAAAATCGACATTTATGTCTCGTCACAATGTCCTGTGTCAGCATCCATAGGTCCGCAGCCGTGCGACCTTTATTAATACTTAATTGGCCCAAAAAGGGACAGTGTCCACAGTCTGCTTATGGATTTTCCATTGTTTAAGTTGCAAGTGGGATGTCTAGAAATAAAGGGGACAAAAGGTCACAGGCACTTGAAATTCGGTATGGTGGTAGTCCAGGGCCCCCTCGATCCTGCCACCGAGTTCTGAAGCTCTAGATGTTTTCTAGATATTTCTTTCTGCTCAATGCTCTAACCCTAGCCCTGTCTGACAAAGGCTCTGTCTGGCTATGTGAGCAAGAGGGCTGTGGGGGATTTTCTAGAATAAAATGCTAAGAAAAATGTCTCTTTGTTCTAGAGACCTGTCCTCTAGATTGGTCAGCCAATCGAAGTCCTTGGAGGGGTGGCCAATCTCAAAAATAGGCATCAAAGGGGGTCTATGGACACTGGGGGGCTGCCCCCCAACAATGGGGGCATCAAATAGGTGGCAGGGGGGAAGGATATGCTGTCTGGTGTAGGGCTTTACCAGTTGTTTAGATCAGTGTTACTATCAGAAATAATTAATAATTATATGCATTAATTAATAATTATTTCTGTAGTTATTAATTAATATTTAAATTAATTAATTGGATCTAACTCATTAAAACCTCATATGGGACTCCAGTAAATGTAGTGTGCTACGTTTAGGAGCAAGTTTGGTTATTAGCAATAATTAATAATTATCAAAGATAATTACTAATTATTAAAATCAATAGAACATTGATGAGAATCAATGTTAGCTTTTTTTTATCCTTTAAAATCAACAATTATCAAAGATAATCGTCAATTGTTAACATCAATGAAACATTAATTAAAATTAACACTAGCTTATTGATCATTCAAATTCAACAATCATCAAAGATAATTATCAATTATCAAAAATCAATAGAATATTAATAAGGATTAACATTGACGGGGCACCACCCTGGAATCAGAGACTAATAACCGAATAGTAAAACAGTCTCAATATTAGATTGTTTTCTTAGGAAAATCGACGTCCGAAGAATATCGATTTTCGGGAAAAAAACAATGAATGAAGGTTTGAATCCGAGCACTGACATCCCGTCAGCATGACACAGGCGTATGCAAAACAAACCAAAACACTTCTCTTTGTAATATAAACAAAGTTTATTTATGCAGTAATATCAATTAATAATTAATACAATGCAGTCAATAAACTTCTGACTTACAACTACAAACTAAACAGTGATATGATTAGATATGGAAATCAAAATAATCCTATAACACATAAGGTGTGTGTGTGACAGTGTCAGAGACGTGGTTTTACGAGCGGGGCTCGTAAAAGTCCTGCGTTATTTGACTCTAATGGATGAACTCAGTTTCTGTCTCACCCGCGATGGCAAAATTGCACAATCCAATTTGGTTGGACCACAATACAGCAAAACAAATTTGTGATAATTAATACCCTGAGTATTAATAATGAGCGAACATGGCGGTCCGTAAACTGTACAAGCAAAAACCTTGAAACACAAGAATAACACACTATAATATTCTATCTCTGCCCAGACATAACCTCTTACTTGAATCGCATGAGGACACAGGTAGAATGTGTTTTCCTCCGTCCTTTAACTTTGACCCGGTTCCTTGAGGCTCGTGTGATGACGGGAGGCCGTTTCCTCGCTCTGTCGATGGGCGGTACGGCTGTTGATTCTTGGTGGGCTGGCGGAGAACTCAGAAATGTCGACTTGATTGAAGATGGAAGAGAAATCTTTAATCTCTTCACTTCCGTAGGCAAACGGGTGAAGTTGCGAATTGCTCGGCGGTCTCCTTCGGATCCGTTAGAGTGTTTGGTTGAACACAGAGTAATCTCAACTCGTCCAGTGAGATGGAGATTGTATGGCTACAGTTTCAAGTCGGACATTACTTCCTTATGCCACAAGGCTGCACCGGAGAGCAGCAAAAAGCTACATCCGTATTCTGTGAACTAAGTCGCTGGAAGCAACTCTGGAAGCATTTCAGAATTATTTGAACTCCTGATGGTGTCATGTTTGAGGGACGTTCTGTTGTGTGCCTCATCCAATAGGAGTTGAGAGATCGATCCTTTAGTGAGCAAGGCTTCATGGATTTGTAGTCTATTTTGGACTCCCTTTGTTTGATTTTGGCGCGATTTTTATCAGTATAATTTACAACATGGAATGTGTGGGGGCTGAGTTAGGTTTTACAACTGTTAGGCCTGCCTTTGAGGCCCAACACTGGGTAGCAAGACACCACCCCGTGGAAAGCCAACGAACTGCAAGGAAACAGGTTTTAGAAAGGCAAACTTTGGCGATTTTTAGCCCCGCCCCCGGGGGCCCCAGAGGCCGGGCGGTGCCTCAGGCCAGGTCGGGGGGCCGCCCTGAAGGCCCCGGGGCTATCCGGCGCTTCGGGAAAAATCATCTAGGGGGTGTCGCGCAGCATCCACAAAGTGCGTCCACAGACTGCACTTTAGGCTGTTCAAATACAGTGCATCCGGAAAGTATTCACAGTGCTTCACTTTTTCCATATTTTGTTATGTTATAGCCTTATTCCAAAATGGATTAAATTCATTTTTTTCCTCAAAATTCTACAAACAATACCCCATAATGTCAACGTGAAAGAAGTTTGTTTGAAATCTTTGAAAATTTATTAAAAATGAAAAACGAAAAAAATCACATGTACATAAGTATTCACAGCCTTTGCTCAATACTTTATTGAAGCACCTTTGGCACCAATTACAGCCTCAGTTCTTTTTGGGTATGATGCTACAAGCTTGGCACACCTATTTTTGGGCAGTTTCTCCCATTCTTCTTTGCAGGACCTCTCAAGCTCCATCAGGTTGGATGGGGAGCGTCAGTGCACAGCCATTTTCAGATCTCTCCAGAGATGTTCAATCAGGTTCAAGTCTGGGCTCTGGCTGGGCCACTCAAGGACATTCACAGAGTTGTCCCAGAGCCACTCCTTTGTTATCTTGGCTGTGTGCTTAGGGTCATTGTCCTGTTGGAAGATGAACCTTCACCCCAGTCTGAGGTCCAGAGCGCTCTGGAGCAGGTTTTCATCAAGGATATCTCTGTACATTGCTGCATTCATCTTTCCCTCGATCCTGACTTGTCTATGACCTCCGTGGTCGTGTACATGGGCAGAGACTCGGAGACAACCTCTGTGGTCGTGAACATGGGCAGAGACTCGGAGACGACCTCTGTGGTCGTGAACATGGGCAGAGACTTGGAAAAGACCTCCGTGGTCGTGTACATGGGCAGAGACTTGGAGACAACCTCTGTGGTCGTGAACATGAGCTGAGATTTTGAAACGATCTCTGTGGTCGTGTACATAGGCAGAGACTTGGAAACGACCTCTGTGGTCGTGAACATGGGCAGAGACTTGGAAACAGAAGCCTTTCTCCTCCTCCTCCTCCGGGAGGCCGAAGTTGGCAACGCAGGCTCTGGGATGGATGAAGCTTCCAGCTCGCTGGCCGTGGCAGGCATGGGTGTTGGCCGTGGTGGGCGTTGGCGGTGGCAGGCGTGGCCGTTGGCTCGTTGGCCGTGGCAGGCATGGGCGTTGGCTTATTGGCTGTCTCCCCTACAGTAAATGGTGAGCCACCCATCAATAGGGCAAGGTCAATATACCGAGCAAGGCCGTCTGCACACCGACCGTCAGGCATCAACGAGGAAATCGCCTCATTAAGCCCGAAACGGAAACAGTCCTTGAGGGCCACCTCATTAAAACCACCCTGCAGGCCAGAGTGCAGAATTCCTCCACATACTCCTCCAGGGGACGACTCCCCTGGCGTAGACGAAGGAGCTGAACTACTGGGTTTATTATGGGTGGTCAGGTAATCTGTAATGGTGCTGGCAAAGACAATGATGAAGGCGATGACAATGAAGTGACGAACCTAAGTGCAGTTTATTTCCAAACGTGATAACCAGTAACCCTAACTATAAATGTGAACAAAACAAAACCTAAACATGAACGACTTAATTAACTTAACTTGACATGACATGACATGACATGACTACAGACTTGACTTGACTTGACTTGACTTGACTTGACTTGACTTAAACATGACTTGACTTGACTATGGACTGTTACATTAACAATACCTGGCACTAGACAATGGCAAACATGAGGGCTTAAATACAAGGACATGGGGAACAGGTAAACAAGACAACCAATCACAAGACTAAACTATAAACAAGACAACAAGATTAAATGAACTGAACCCAATGAAAAGACAAGACTAATAACAAAGTAATCAAACAATGAACCAATGAAAACAAGACACATGAACAGGGGAAACACATGACAAGATCACATGAGGGAACAGGAACTACACTTGAAAATAAAACACATGTAAACAAGAACAAAACACATAAACATGACAATCAGCTTTCCGCCATTTTTAATGTTAATTATCTTCGACATCATGTCCTAAGGGTATCTGAGTAGATTGGAGACAGCGCCCCATAGTGGTAAAAATGCTTAATAAACTTAAAACTTTTTATGTATAACTGCTTCCTTTTTCTATGTCTTAAAAAATGGCAGAGAGAGGAAAAAAATTAATTGAAAACCTGCTGACTCAGCTTGCTATGTCTCTTTTGGTGGCTATAAGTTCTGTGACTGTGTGGTGCAGTGGAATATGAAACAGAGAGCCATTGGTTCAATCCTTCCCTAAGGCATCTTGCAAAGTGGTGTTGGTTTGCTGCGTGTCTCATATTTAGATCACACGTACCATGAATAACTTCTTGCCTTCTTGAAATCTCATATTGCATCCCATGTTTCCAGGGTACAGTAATGTTTTGACAAAAGTTCATGTTAATGGTTAACCCAAAAATTAAAATTCTCTCATCATTTACTCACCTTCATGCCATCCCAGATATGTATGACTTTCTTTCTTCAGCAGAACACATTTGAAGAAAAATATCTCAGCTCAGTAGGTCCTTAAAATGCAAGTGGATGGGGATCAGTGCCCGGTTGCATAAAGCACCATAAGTGTACTTTTCCCTTAAGATCACCATATGTTTACCTTAAACATAAGGGTGTTGTAGGAAATAACCCTTATGTGTTATTTCAGGGTTTTTATGGGTAAAACATCACAATCCCTTACAATTTCCCTTAAGTATTTATTTACTTTTTACATAAGTGTGTAAGGCTGGCACCAGAATGTCTACAACCAAAAGGCGCCATTTCCGGTAAAAGTCAAAGAACTCTCTCACAAAAGCTGAAATCTACTCCTGAATACCACCACAGTGTGATAAATTGCAAATCACCTTGCTGCCCCCCATTCTCTCTCCCCCTTCTCCCCTTCATCAGCTCTGGACCAACACAAAAGACACAAGATTTATATGTAAAAATATAACAAATACTATGAAAACAAAGAATGCAACTGTATGTGTTTGATATCATTTAAGAGGTCTCTGTGCGACTGGTATAGTGGTCTCTTTCCCATGTTGATAAAACTAATGGTAACAAAGTTATAAGGTCTTTGCCAAATACTGCATAATTCTGGAGGTGTCTCCCCCTCCTTGACCTACAATTGAAATTATCTCCTGTATGTTAACAAGGTTAAACCCCAGGAAGTCAAGAACCCATTCACCCACAAATCCTCATTGTTCAAAGGGTAATACCATTTGGTACACAATGTTTATTCTGTCTAGATATTTAAGGAAAGTTGGCATGAAGCTCTGGGAATCTGTATGCAGATCTCCCATGCCGTACCGCTGCGTGTAGTTTTGTCAGGTATGTTTCTTTGACTTGTCTTTTATTTTTAGTAATGCTTGTTTATTCTGATCATGTGAAATTGGCTTTGATTTGAATTTCTGCAACAGTGTTTTATATCCTACCTGACAAATAAATTGTTATTATCTGATTTATTCTGAATTCCTCTGAAATCATAACTGGAGCTTTAATATAGGAGGAAGCCATTTAAAGACTCTCAGTTTGAATTTAAACCACTCAGGACAACCAGGTAGGACAACCACCTAGGACAGCCGGGTAGGATTTGAATTTCATTAGACCAGGGTAGACCATACTGGAGCTTTAATATAGGAGAAACCACTCAGGACAACCGGGTAGGAGAAAGCCATTTAAAGACTCTCAGTCACTGCTCACCACCTGTCTTAGCAAGTTGTATGTACCTGACTAAACGGCAATATCGTCTGGTTATGAGACAAGCCAAACCAGACGATATTAGTTAACCCTACAACCGCTGACTAAGAATGGAACTGGCTATCCATTTTCGGGAGGTTTACGTAATTTAATAACGGCTGGCATAAGTCTCCAAAGATCAAAAGGACAATGAATAGAAGAGGATTTAGAGTAATCAATAACCTAAAAATGTTAAATTAAAAGAATGATCAGAAATTAATTAGAGCTTAAATATAAATTAGAGGTCAACTTAAAATTGGAGTCAGATTAATATAAAATTGGTGTCAGATAAAATGAATAACAGAATTAAATGTGTGAATTAACAATAATTGATTTACTCAGAAAAGACAGAACAATGCAGAGACCTTCAAGGGCAATTTATTGAAGTCTCCGCTCCGGAACGGATATAAAATTATTCTCTTTTTTACAAGTGCACCCTTAAAAACCGTTAAGTGTTGCATAAAGCCCCTTAATTGTCATTTTCCTAAGTATTTCTTAAAATTAGGAAACCTGATGGAGGGAACGAGATGTTGTGTCGATGTAGTGACACTAGGGGTCACTCTTGGGAGCCCGAGACACCTCTGGTCTTTGGTAAAAGGCCAATGAAAATTGGCGAGTGGTATTTGCATGCCACTCCCCCGGACATACGGGTATAAAAGGAGCTGTATGCAACCACTCATTCAGGTTTTATACTGAGGAGCCGAGACAAGGTCCGGCCATTTCAGCGGGTAGTTCACGTGTACTGGGCCGGCAGCGAGTCTCTCCGAAAACTCAACTGCCACAGGGCTCGGAGGAAGTCAACCAGGGAACATAGTTTGTGAACACTACTGGGAATTAATGGCGCACGTCTTCAGCTCAGAGGAGGTGAAAGGCGCTATATGCAAGCGATACACCCGGCCGGCCTATCCCAGGCTTATCTGCTTGAATTGCGTGCCACTACCCGGGATGAAACCGGTTCCACCTGGTGGTTGTAGAACCTCGCAAAAGTGTTGGGTGTTGCCCAGCACGCTGCTCTGCAAATGTCTGTTAGAGAGGCACCCCTGGCCAGGGCCCAGGAGGCCGCTACACCCCTGGTAGAATGGGCTCGTAGCCCTACCGGGGGCGGCACGTCCTGGGCGTGATATGCTATAGCTATGGCGTCGATGAGCCAGTGGGTGATCCTCTGCTTGGAAACAGTGCTTCCTTTCTGCTGTGCACCAAAGCAGACAAAGAGCTGCTCAGCGATCCTAAAGCTCTGCATGCGATCCAAATAGATGCGTAAAGTGTGCACTGGACACAGCAATGACAAGGCTGGGTCTGCCTCCTCCTGTGGCAGCGCTCGCAGGTTCACCACCTGGTCCCTAAAAGGGGTCGTGGGAACCTTTGGCACATAGCCTGGTCGAGGTCTCAAGATCACATGAAAGTAGCCCGGACCGAACTCCAGGCACGTTTCGCTGACAGAGAACGCTTGCAGGTCTCCTACCCTCTTGATGGAAGTGAGCGCAGTCAGGAGGGAGCACTTCAAGGACAGTGCCTTAAGGTCAGCTGACTGAAAAGGCTCAAAGGGGGCTCTCTGTAGACCCTGAAGAACTACAGAAAGGTCCCATGCGGAAACGAGGCGCGGTCTGGAGGGGGTTCAGCCTCCTGGCGCCTGTCAGGAACCTGATGATCAGGTTGTGCGTCGTGGTGTGCTGCTATAGTAGCAACATACTCCTTCAAGGTGGAAGGGGACAGCCGCCCTTCCAACCTCTCCTGCAGGAAGGAAAGCACCGATCCGACAGCGCATCTCTGGGGGTCTTCCCGTCGGGAAGAACACCACTTAGCGAACAGACGCCACTTATAGGCATACAGGTGCCTCGTAGAGGGGGCCCTAGCCTGAGTGATCGTGTCTACCACCACACGGCCCGTCCATAAGCCGGCGGCTGCGTGCCCATTGCAAACAGATGACGTGCCTGGAGACCTGCTCTAGGGGAATGCCTGCCTGTAGAAACGAGAGGTCGGTCCAAGGGCTGAAGAGATGGTGACAGACCGGCGTGATGACCACGCAATGTGTCCCGCGGCACCATGCCCATCTCGAGACTCGAGTCTGAAGCCAGTGCTGAAGCGGTCTCATATGCATCAACCCGAGCGGGGTGGCCACCGCTGAGGGTGCCATATGCCCCAAGAAGCCTCTGAAAGAGTTTCAGTGGAACCGCTGTTTTCTGTTTGAACACCTTAAAAACAGGTCAGCACTAACTGTGCGCGCTCGTTCGTGAGGCGTGCTGTCAATGAGACTGAGTCCAAGTCCAAACTGAGAAAAGAGATGCTCTGAACCGGGAGGAGCTTGCTCTTTTCCCAATTGACCCGAAGCCCTAATCGGCTGAGGTGTGAGAGCACCAAGTCCCTGGCCGCCCCGCCATCGAGGGTAGTGAGGGCGGGGGTCTGAGAAATCAGGACCGGGCCCAGGAACCAATCAACGAGCCGCGAGGGTTCAGGGGAGATCGGAGGGTTCCACTCTAGCCCGACGCTCGCGGCTGCCTGGGAAAGCATGTCCGTCATCTCTGCGTTAGCCTGGGCAATCGTCCCCAAAGGGGGGAGCCCAGCTGAGGCTTCTGCGTCCGACTGGACAAGCCCGCTCTCTGATGCTGCGCTCGAGAGCTCATCAGCTTCACGGGTTCCGAACAAGAGGTCAAACTCACCATGAGAAGAGCCGGCAGACTAATCCGGAAGCCCGATCGGGGTAGACGAGCGTGCTGGGGAATGGGAGGTCCTTGGGGGGGATACCCGGCGGAGGCGGTCCCATTGGGGTCCCCAAATCACCCCCAGTGCTAGCCATGCCGGCCTCAAATCCGTAGGTAGAAGGACCGAGGTGGGGAGCCGCTGGGGTGGCTTGCTTTCTTACGAACGGTGGGACCGCAAAGTTGCCATGGTCATGTTCTCACAATGAGAACATGAACCATCCACAAATGCTGCCTCCGTGTGGGTCACAGCCTGACACAAAAGACAGCGATCGTGACCATCTGAAGTTGTGAGGTAACGACCGCAACCAGGAATAACAGACAAACGGAAAGGCATCTTTAAAAAGACGTTCTGTGTGTGCCGCTCTTTTAGAGAAATATACTCTTTCAGGAAAATATACTCTCTTTTTTCTGCCGAAGTGCCCAGGGGCATTCTCTGCAGTGCACCAGTGCAGAGGAGGGAGAAGCCGCTGAAATGCGCCGTCAGATCCAGCAGAGGTGAATGAACAGTCAGCTCAGTAGACATCGACCGTATGGCTCCGAAGAGAAAATCTGAATGAGTGGTTGCATACCAGCTCCTTTTATACCCGTATGTCCGGGGGAGTGGCATGCAAATACCACTCGCCAATTTTCATTGGCCTTTTATCAAAGACCAGAGGTGTCTCGGGCTCCTAAGAGTGACCCCTAGTGTCACTACATCGACACAACGTCGAGTGAGTGACAGGTAGGGAACCCAGTTTAGACCATTTTAGCGATGAAAAACTGTTGCAGGAGTACAGATTTGACGGTCACGCAATATGAGAAATCTCTAACAAGCAGGAGGGCGATCTAATAGGAACACACACAAACCAGAAGTGTGTCCAGTATTATTTGCTCTCTGAATCTGCATATTTTTAAACTGTACAAAAGGATTAATTAAAATCATACCACAAGTTAATTTGCGATATATCTATATTTTTATATTTTTCCTACACCCCTACTGATCACCACTAATATTCTTAATTTGGGATGGCAATCAGTTATCTGCACAGTTATACAAGCATCTTAACATCTTGCACCTCTAATCTAACTCTTACCATACAGTCTTTCAAAGGTGACTTCCTCAAAAGGGCACTACCGGCCGGCCGTAAAAGCAGACTCCTCCATTAATTGGTCTGTATGCGAAACTCAGGACACCGGAAAAATATGTACACAAAAAAGTGTTTGAATTGATTACATTTGAGGATTGTACCTCAGATATAAATGAAAATCCACTTATGTACCCAGGTGACACGTGACAATGCCATTTACACGCTGCTTCAGAAGATTCCAACAAATGTTAAAAGCTGAAATCAATGTCTATATGGACACCAACTGGTCCTCAGTATCCTTTGTGGGCGTGGCTTGGGAGGCACTTAAGGCAACTGCCGGATCTTAGGGGCAGGATCAAACAGTATGCCGCATTCACCAAAAAATCCATAGCACAAGAACTCATGGAATTGGAAGGGAATAGTAAAAGTGCCGAGGCCAAGCTGAAGCACCGAATGTCTTCTAATGGCCTCAGAGAATTGACCCAATTGAAATACAGATATAATACTATTTTGTCACGGAAGGTGGAGTTTTGGCCATTCAGTCATACTTTGAGTCGGGGGACAAGGCAGGAAAACTTCTGGCTAGATATATAAAACAGAGAGAGTCTTTTTCTACCATTCCCTCAGTGAAATCTGCTGGTGGTGAAATATTTACCTTGGTCATTGATATTAATAATGCTTTTAAAGAATTCTATCTTGATCTCTATAGTTCCATGTCTTCGTCTACTGATGAGGATATTAGAAACTTCGTGGAACAATTAGAACTTTCTAAACTGACGACTGAGCAAAAAAATTATCTTGATTCCGAGATAACCTTGGAGGAGCTTGGCGAGGTAATTAAGGCCTTGCCTACAGGCAAGGCTCCTGGGCCAGACGGCTTTGCCGCTGAGTTTTTTAGATCTTATGCTACAGAACTGACTCCAATTTTGTTAGAAGTTTATAGGGAATCATTAAAGAATGGAAAGCTTCCACCAACCATGATGCAAGCCTGGATCAGTCTGATTCTTAAAAAGGACAAAAGTCCGAGTGTAAGAGTTATCGTCCAATTTCCCTGATTCAGCTAGATGTTAAGATATTGCCAAAGATTTTGGCTTACCGTTTAAGTAAAGTTATGACATCTTTTATAGATATAGATCAGGTGGGGTTTATTCGGGGCCGTAACTCTTCTGATAACATTAGGCATTTCATTAATGTCATGTGGGCAATGGCGAACGATCAGACTCCAGTCAATGCCATCTCACTTGATGCTGAAAAGGCATTTGATATGGTAGAATGGGATTATCTTTTTAAGATTTTGGAAATGTACAGGTTCGCGAATACATTTATTGGGTGGATTAAGTTACTTTATAGACACCCAGTAGTGGCGGTTCAAACGAATTGATTAATTTCAGATTATTTTACTCTGGATAGGGGCACCCGGCAGGATTGACCTCTTTGGTGCTAGAAAATCAATTGTCATTATATCAAACACTGCTGAAAGCTATTTGGTTTGTTAATTGAAGCTTAACATTGTCTTTATGTTTGTTTTTGAGTTGCCACAGTATGCAATAGACTGGCATGTCTTAAGGTCAATATTAGGTCAAAAATGGCAAAAAAGAAACAGCTTTCTCTAGAAACTCGTCAGTCAATCATTGTTTTGGGGAATGAAGGCTATACAATGCTTGAAATTGCAAAAAAACTGAAGATTTCATATAAACGTGTACACTATAGTCTTCAAAGACAAAGGACAACTGGCTCTGGACAACTGGACAGCTGGACACTGGACAGAAAGAGATGTGGAAGGCCAGATGTACAACTAAACAAGAGGATAAGTACATCAGAGTCTCTAGTTTGAGAAATAGACACCTCACATGTCCTCAGCTGACAGCTTCATTGAATTCTACCCGCTCAACACCGGTTTCATGTACAACAGTAAAGAGAAGACTCAGGGGTGCAGGCCTTAAAGGAAAAATTGCAAAGAAAAAGCCACTTTTGAAACAAAAAGAAAAGGTTAGTGTGGGCAGAGAAACACATACATTAGACAACAGATAATTGTAAAAGAGTTTTATGGATCTTAACCCACTGAGCTTTTGTGGGATCAGCTAGACTATAAGGTGCGTGAGAAGTACCTGACAAGACAGCCACATCTATGGCAAGTGCTACAGGAAGCGTGGAGTGAAATGTCACCTGAGTGACTGGACAAACTGACAGCTAGAATGCCAAGGATCTGCAAAGCTGTCATTGCTGCATGTGGAGGATTTTTTGATAAGAACTCTTTAAAGAAGTTTAAGAAGTTCAGAATTTCTTTTTCAAATTGTAATAGTAATTTTTCATGTTATTAATGTCCTGACTATACATTGTGATCAATTGAATGCCACTTTGGTGAATAAAAGTACCAATTTCTTTCCATAAGAGCAAAATCTGTACATTTTTCCAAACTTTTGGCTGCCAGTGTATCTGTACTTTAATACACAAATAAATGTCAAGCCATGTACACTGTACTGAAAATATGCTAATGTTTAGGGTTAGATGGATGGATGGGTTTCTAGCATTTGTTTCTGGGGCAATCAATGTAAACCATGTCTCAAACGAGCCCCAGTCAGAGACAGTCCTCCTCACTGCATATCTCAAAACACTCACATTTTTTTTTTCTTCAGTAAACTCATTCCCTTAATTTAATTGAGGAATGGCATCTCCAAAACTTGTGTAATTTGTTTGTTTTTTTTTTATCTCCAAATAAACATTTTATTTACAATTTTTTACAATGAATTGTAAACATATATATATGTTTACAATTCATTGTAAAAAAAAATATATATATATAATCATACATTTATATAATCCATCCTCCAATTGGCATCTCCAGCAGGTGGGTGTGTCTTTAAGACCAAGCCTATACAGTCTAGCGGGGTTCCAATAAAATCTATGCAAAATTTTGAATTGTATAAGACGCACCCTTGCATCACTAGATGCAGACTTAACGTTTTTAAGAATCTAAGCCCACACTCCTTCCTCCAATGCCAAGTTGAAATCTTTCTCCCATACTCTCTTGAGAGAAGTTAAGGCTCTGTCCCCCATACTCTGAATTAACAGGGAGTAGTACACTGATGCCTCATGACCTTTTCCAAAAGCCGCAATCACCTCTCCCAAAGCATCTGCCTCCTTAGGGGGATGTGTGCTACTCCCAAAAATAGTGCAAAGCAGGTGGTGCAGTTGTAAATACCTATAAAACTGAGGTCTGGGGATCCCAAAATGTTGGACCAAGTTTTCAAATGATCTCAACACACCACCATCATATAGGTCACAAAGTGTAGCAACCCCCTCACAATCCACTCTGGCCAACAGAAAGGGGACTTACCAATACATAGTCTTGGGTTCTGCCATATGCTCGAGGCAGCATTTAAATAAGTGTCCAATTTAAACAATCTGGACACTTTAGTCCATACCGAGTGTAAATGCGAAATAACGGGGTGTAACTTAACTTTTCCGATTAGTTTGATAGAGATGCTTTGTAATGGCGAAATAGGGGCAAGAACTGCCTGTTCAATAACAAACCAGGGAGGGGCACTCTCAGGTGGAAGTGACCAATGAACCAAATGTCTGAGACTGAACGCATAGTAATAAAACAAAATCTTGGGTAGGCCTAGCCCTCATTTGTCTATCGGCCTATGTAACTTATTAAAATGCAATCTGGGATGTTTACCATTCCAAATGAAGGACTTCGCTATGCTATCAAATTCCTTGAAATAAGAGAGGGGGACATCTACAGGGAGAGATTGTAGCAGGTAGTTAAATTTGAGAGAGCCCCTCCCTGGTTTTTACAGACATTTTCAACCTTTCCCTCTCTTTGTCTGTAGTCCCCACATGCTTTAAAACATCCATCATTGTGCCTGTTCCAAAGCAATCAAAAATAATTTGCTTAAATGACTGGCATCCTGTTGCTCTGACCCCTATCATCAGCAAATGACTAATCAGACTAATCAGACTAATCAGAGATTACATCTGCTCTGTGCTGCCTCTCTCTCTTGACCCATTAAAGTTTGCTTACCGCAACAACCGCTCCACTGATGATGCCATTGCATCTACAATACACACTGCTCTCTCCCACCTGGAAAAAAAGAACACTTATGTGAGAATGCTGTTTGTAGACTACAGCTCAGCATTCAACACCATAGTGCCCTCCAAGCTAGATGAGAAAATCCAGGTTCTGGGCTTAAACAGCTCGCTGTGCAGCTGGATCCTGGATTTCCTGTCAAGCAGACGCCAGGTGGTTAGAATAGGCAGCAACATCTCCTCATCACTGACCCTCAACACTGGAGCCCCACAGGGCTGTGTTCTCAGCCCACTCTTATATTCCTTGTACACACATGACTGTGTGGCAACACATAGCTCCAATGCCATCATTAAGTTTGCTGATGACACGACGGTGGTAGGTCTGATCACTGACAATGATGAAACAGCCTACAGAGAGGAGGTGCACACTCTGACACACTGGTTTCAGGAGCACAACCTCTCCCTCAACGTCAGTAAGACAAAGGAGCTTGTGGTGGACTTCAGGAGAAGAGATAGAGAACACAGTCCCATCACCATCAATGGAGCACCAGTGGAGAGAGTCAGCAGCTTCAAGTTCCTGGGTGTCCATATCACTGAGGAACTCACATTGTCCATCCACACTGAAGTCGTTGTGAAGAAGTCTCATCAGCGCCTCTTCTTCCTGAGACGGCAGAGGAAGTTTGGAATGAACTGCCACATCCTCACATGGTTCTACACCTGCACTGTAGAGAGCATCCTGACTGGCTGCATCTCCGCCTGGTACGGCAATAGCACCGCCCACAACCGCAAAGCACTGCAAAGGGTGGTGCGAACTGCCAGACACATCATCGGAGGTGAGCTTCCCTCCCTCCAGGAAATATATACCAAAAAAGCTCGGAGGATCATCAGAGACTCCAGCCACCTGAGCCATGGGCTGTTCTCACTGCTACCATCAGGCAGGCGGTATCGCAGCATCAGGACCCGCACCAGCCATCTCCATGACAGCTTCTTCCCCCAAGCAATCAGACTTGTGAACTCTTGATCTCCCACGATCAAAATACATCAGCACTGCACTTTATTATTATTACTACTCTTACTCTTATATCTCACACCGGACTGTCATAAATTATATTATTATTATATTATATTCTCTCTTAACAACTTACTATCAACCGACAGCCTGAATGTCAATACAGTACAATACAACCTACTGTACATTCTATATATACTACTATATATACTTTTTTATATATTTTTTATTTTTATTGAATAATGTGTATCTATATTGTGCATATTGTATACTGTACAGTGTATGTTATTATTTGTAATATTGTTGTGTGTAATTATGTGTATATCAGACGTTTAAATTGTGCTGTGTTAATTTGATGTTATTGTAAATTGGTATATGTCTCACCTATGTCTCATCACTGTCACAACTGCTATGTTGATTGGAACTGCACCCAATAATTTCACACACCATTGCACTTGTGTATATGGCTGTGTGACAATAAAGTGATTTGATTTGATTTGATTTGATTTGATTTGAATTTTGGAATATAATTCATTTTAATAACATTAACCTTCCAAATCAACCATAAATGTAATGAAGCCCACCTGCTGACATCGCTCGAAAAACTTTTTATTAAAGGGTCAAAATTAACACTAACTAAATCAGACAAATTTGCTGGGAATAAAATCCCCAAATACTTAATGCCCTGTTTGGGCCACTGGATGGCGCCCGGCTGAAAAGCCGTTACTGGGCAGTATGCTCTCAAAGCCAAAGCTTTGGATTTAGCCCAATTGACTTTGTATCCTGAGAACTTGGAAAAGGAATGAATAATTTTGTGGAGGCAAGGCAAAGATCTAGTAGGTTCAGAGACAAATAATAAAATATCATCTGCGTAAAGCAGAAGCTTATGCGCCACACCTCCCGCCACCACCCCTGGAAAATCATCCTCCTTTCTTATCTCAGCTGCTAATGGTTCCAGGGCAAGACAGAACAATAATGGGGAAAGAGGGCAACCCTGCCGAGTGCCCCTATTCAAAGTAAAATAATCTGAGATTAATCCATTTGTTTGTACTGCTGCTACAGGGTGTCTATAAAGTAACTTAATCCAACCAATAAATGTACTCCCGAACCCATACGTTTCCAAAATCTTAAAAAGATAATCCCATTCTACCATATCAAACGCCTTTTCGGCATCAAGTGAGATGGCAGCGATTGGAGATTGATCATTCACTACTGACCACATGATATTGATGAGACACCTGATGTTATCAGAAGAGCTGCAGCCCCGAATAAACCCCACCTGATCTATATGTATAAGAGATGTCATAACTTTACTTAATCGATTAGCCAAAATTTTTGACAATATTTTTACATCTAGTTGGATCTGGGAAATTGGACGGTAACTTTTACTCGCCTTTTTTTTTTACTCGCTTGGATCTTTGTCCTTTTTAAGAATCAGACTGATCCGGGCTTGTGTCATGGTTGGAGGAAGATTTCCATTCTTTAATGATTCAGTATAACCTTCTAACAAAAGTGGAGCCAGTTCTGTAGCATAGGATCTAAAAAATTCTGCGGCAAAACCATCTGGCCCCGGAGCCTTGCCTGTAGGTAGGGACTTAATTACCTCGTCAAGTTCCTCCAAGGTTATCTCAGAATCAAGAGAGTTTTTTTGCTCAATCATCAGTTTAGGAAGATCTAATGGTTCCACAAAGTTTCTAATATCTTCATCAGTAGACGAAGATGTGGAACTATAGAGATCAAGGTAGAATTCTTTAAAAGCATTATTAATATCAATGGCTGAGGTAAATATTTCACCACCAGCAGATTTCACTGAGGGAAAGGTAGAAAAAGACTCTCTCTGCTTTATATATCTAACGAAAAGCTTCCCTGCTTTGTCACCCAACTCAAAGTATGACTGTCTTGCCCTGAATAACCAAAACTCCACTTTCCACGACAAAATAGTATTATATCTATATTTCAATCGGGTCAATTCTCTGAGCCCATCAGCTGACATATGTGCTTCAGCTCTGCCTCTGCACTTTTAATATTTCCTTTCAACTCCATAAGTTCTTGTGCTTTGGATTTTTTGATGAATGAGGCATACTGTATGATCCGGCCCTAAGAACTGCTTTAAGTGCCTCCCAAGCCATGCCCACATCTCCATATAAACACTGATTTCAGTCTTTAACATTTGTTGGAAATCAGGATTTTGCAGAAGGGATACATTAAAGCACAAACTATATGATTTCTTTTTCTCCATATGTGGCATCACCTCTAAACTCACCAGGGCATGATCTGAGACTAAAATGTTTCCAACTGAGCAATCAACAACAAATGAAATTAGGGATTTGGATATAAAAAAAAAAAAATCTATTCTAGAATAAATCTTATGGACTGATGAAAAAAATGTGTAGTCCCTACCAGATGGGTTCAAAAGTCTCCAAATATCTGAAAGACCAAGATTTTTACACATCCTGTGAAGTGTCAGTGTTGCTCTAGGGGGCTTACACACTTTTGCTTCACTATGATCAAGGACTGAGTCCATTAAAAGATTAAAGTCTCCTCCCAATATTATATCATGAGGGGTGCCGGCTGTTTGCAACATCCCTTCAAGATCTATAAAAAAGCCCTGATCATCAGCGTTAGGTGCGTAAATATTAGCCAAAATCAACCTATGCCCTTGAATTTCAGCTAAAACAATAATTACTCTTCCTAATTTATCTTTAATCTGTTTGAGACATTTGAATTGTAAGTGTTTATTAATCAATATAATGACTCCCTTGCTCTTACTTGTGCCAGCACTAAAGAAAGCATGTCCACCCCATATCTTCCCAAATTTTTCAGCTTCCTGTGGGGAGAGATGTGTTTCTTGAAGAAACACTATTCATATTTCTTACGTTTAAGAAAAGAAATAACCTTCCTTCTTTTTATGGGGTGCCCCAACCCATTTACATTCCATGTGGATAGAGATAGTACACTTATATTAACAACTGACATATTGATATAAAAGAAAAAATAAATTGTGTGCCAAAAACAAAATTATGAAGACCACATTCCCCATTAGTGAAACAATCAACCCCCGAACTTCCCCCCGAACAAAACAAACAGAAAAAAGAAAAACGTGTGCATTAACCCCACACACGACAGCGCCAACTGGCGACAATCCCTTTAAACTCAAAAGGTCCATGAACGCCCTCGAGTCCCCATGACAACTTTGCCATTGGATTGCTCAATTTATTTACATAACAGAAAATACTTTGTGAAATAAACCCAGTCAATAGGAAGAATGAACACAAAGAATGTGTAGAATAATTCACAGAACTGTCTCAAAGGTGTGATCTTCCACAAAACAAATTCCAGCTGATATAAAACCGTTCAGATTCCTCGGACAGACAAACGAATGTTCAGTGAGCTGGCTGTTATAAGTTCAACGGATGACATAATCATTCCAATGTCTCGTAAAAAAAAACAAAACAAAAAAAACTCAACAAAACAAACCACAGCCAGCAGGAGGAATAAGCACGAAGAATGAACAGATGAATCAACAGCTGTTCCAAAGGAATGTTATTCAACAGAACAAGCTCCAGCCGCTAGGCGGAACCAATACAAAAAGAAACAAAACCGGCATCCCGGTTCACCCGGATGATCGATTCAATTCACTCAGAGGCTGCATAAAAGTATATACCATGACTTACTCTATCCGTCAGCTTTATAAAAGACATCCTTTGTGTGAGCATGTAGATATTTTGTGGTCATCCATAGTGTCCACTCTCAATCTGTCCAGGAACTTCAATGAAAAAGTTTCATTTTCAGTTTAAGGAAAGTGTTATTCACAAAATAAGCTCCAGCCGCACGGCGGAGCCAACGCAAAAAAGCTAAAATGTCGCCCAGCTTCCCCAAGAGTAAGTACAGCGATTCAGGCCCACTCACATGAGAAACATTTACTCAGACATTGATTCTATAAAAGACATTGCCAGATTTGGACACGTGAATACTTTGCGACCGACCTTCGTTTCTATTCTCAGTTTGGCAGGAAACATCAGAGCAAACGAGATATTTTTCTGATGTAAGAGTTTCTTGCATTCCTTGAACCGATCGCGTTTCTTTCTTGTCGAACTCGCAAAGTCCGGAAACAAGAAAATATTATGGTTCTTCCAAGAAAGCTTCCCTTTGCTCCTCGCCTGGCGCAACACAAGATCTTTATGGGATGATCTCAGAAATCTGGCCAGAATCGATCGGGGCCTATCTCCCTCAGCAGATCTCCGAGCCGGCACTCTGTGAGCTCGCTCTATTTCCAGCTTGTGGCCTGTTATGTCGAGCAGACTTGGGGAAAACTCGTCTAGGAATTTCACCATATCTCTGCCCTCCTCATGCTCAGGAATTCCAACAATTCGAACGTTATTCCTGCGGCTTCTATTCTCAAGATCTTCAAGCTTTTCAAAGAGATGTTCCAAATCAACTTTGGTTGCGGGCGGATTAGCGGTTAATTCCCTCTCCGAAGATTTCAGAAAATTGATTCGTTTTTCAACATCAGTCACTCTTGTAGCTAACTCAGAGAATTTTGTTTCCATCGCTGTAATTGATCGACGTATTACAGCGAGATCCTCCAAGTCAGCAAGAATCTTCGTCAACATCATCGACATGTTGGACAACTGACGCTGGATTCCTTCTCCCGCCACACCATCCAAATCGAGTCCCCGGTCTGTAGACCTGTCAGGGCTTTCATCCTGAACATGTAAGTGTCTTTTAATGTCTCCAGAGCCCAAGGATTTTGACTTCTTTGCCATGTTTTGCAACAAAGTGCAAATGTGTAACTGGGTGTATCAAATTTCACAAGAATATAAAATGAGAATAATCGAAAATTCAGCAAAGTGCGCAGAGCTCGTCGCTCACACATCTGCTCCTTGCATGGTGTCCAAAACACTCACATTAATAAATGCGTTCAGTGCGAACATTTAAAAAGTCTTGCCTTTCACTGAAAGCCTGTTTTGTCCCTCTGTCAGCAGCGTGGTGGACTTTCGTCACGGTACTATCAACTCTCTCAACTGAGGCACTTGAGAGTTTGGCTGCATGCCATTTCAAATTTGTATCCCCTTCCCTCGCAAACTTCATTCCATCTCATCGACTCGGATATACGTCACTGCTAACGTTGCGCGAGTGTCCAATACTGGCGGATGACGTGCAGTGGGTTTAACTGGAACACCCTTAAACCTTGTCACTTGGAGCATGTTGAAGGCTGATGTCAATTTGTGGAATTAATTAGTGTTTTTGCACCTGAGAACACAATGTTTTCGGAGATTAATTTCAGAGCTTATGTATTAATCTTGTATGTTTAATTTTTTTTCATTAGAATGAATTTGTTAGAAAGGATTAATCAAGATTTACACAAATTAAAATGTTAACATAACAATGAACACATAGGCTATAACTGTGTGATAAACAATTTAAGGTAGCTACAAGTATTATGCTGTTAAAACTTTTCTAAACTTCTTAACTGACCTAACTTCACTTCCATTATACATTAGAGTTGTGTGAGGGTGGGGTTTATGAAGTGCAATCTGCTGTCACATCACAATTGAGTTGCACTGTGGGATATGGAGCTGCCTGAAGCGTACATCAGAGTAGGCTCACTCCCTCGGTCAAAATCAAGGGGTTGAGGGTCTGTCAACAGAAACTTCCCTCACTCACTTAACGAAGTGGAACGGACTTCCAAAATGGTGGCGGGGATTCCCCTGAGGGTAAGTGCTTAGGGTGTTAGGAATGTTAAAAATGAATTGGAATGCAGCCTTTGAAGCACTGGTCATACGCATGGCAATGACTAGTGATGGGGAGTCGACTCCAAAAGAGTCGATTCCTCGACTCTGACTCATCCTAGAATCTGAGTCGACTCTGATACAGGAATCAATTATTTTGTTCGACTTCGCAACTTTACAAACAGGACATTATGATTGGCTCAAAATAATGAATTGCCATTCTTAAGAACCAATCACATCCTCTACAAACACCTGTTGGTTGGTGGGGCACCACCTCATTCATCATGTGCGTTTAAGTGAGAGATAATGTGTGTGTGTGTACAAAAGAGAGAGAGGGTGTGACAGATTTTGAAACTTTCTGAAGTTTGTGTAGTATTACATCAATGCAAGGGACAGTGTTCTCCCAATTTCTCTAGTTTCTATATGACAATGAAATCATTTCTGACCCAGCCTGTTGCTTGTTATTTTATGTTGCGAGTGGAGTGTTGTCCAACCTGGATGGGGGATGCGAGTGTTACATCGTCCAACCGGGGGCAGGGGAGGTTCACATGGGGACCCACCCTCTAGAACCGCCACTGCTCTTAAGAGAAAATAAAAACTAAATTTAGTGTGCGATTAAAGACTACAATCTTCACAGCGCCAATCTTCACAGGGCCATCGCCAGAACATATGGAATAGGAAACACTATTAATTTACAGGTAAGCTAGTGATATTTTATCAAAGCAATAACCACACCAATATATTGTACCCACTGCTATTTCATCTGTTGTGGTCGAGACTGTTGAGTTTAAAAAGCTGCCATTTCAAAATTTCCACCAAACGTTCCATAAAAAAGCGATTTCACATACCATACTGTACGTTCCATTTAAAAACAATGGTCAAAATTAATTATTTTAATATTATTTTATTATGTCTCCATAATATGCCTATTAATAGTTATTGAAGTGAATCAAGCAAGAAAATACACTACCGGTCAAAAGTTTTGAAACACTTATTCTTTATTATAATTTTTTTTCATCATATTTTAGAATAATAGTAAAGTCATCAAAACTATGGAATAACATAAATGGAACAATGGGAATAATGTTGTGACTAAACAAAATCCAAAATAAATAAAAAAAGTAGTCACCCTTTGCCTAGAATTTGCAGACATGTACTCCTGACATTTTCTCAACCAACTTCTTGAGGTATCACCCTGGGATGATTTTTAAACAGTATTGAAGGAGTTCCCATCTATGTTGAGCACTTATTGGCTGCTTTTCTTTATTATTTGGTACAAGTCATCAATTTCACAAACCTTTTTTTTTTATTATTAAATTTTAGTTTTATAATGAAATAAATTAATATGGTGGCACAGTTATATTTTTGTCTACAAAACTAATTTCAAACATTAAAGCATACGCCTTCAGATCAAAAGATTTTTAAGATCATGAGAAACATTTCAGTCAAGGTTTCAAAACTTTTGACCAGTAGTGTATGTGCGATTTGTTTTTCCATCGGCATGGAAGCCATCTAGACTAAAGCAAGCTTCTCCCGTCTCACTAACTTTAGTGTTTGGATTTGGGTAGGAGAAACTGAACAGCAGTTACTGAAAAACTTTATCACGGAGTGGCAATCGGACGCAATAAGCAGTGGATTGAGTGAGTTATATACAAGTGAAAATTTAACTATTATTTTTATAATTCCAATGGCTGAAGTCGGGAATCAGAGTCGACTCCCCTAGCAACGACACACTGAGGCGCTCGCTTGTCAAAGGGTAAAGGCCACACCTTCTCATAAATAATATAGAGAATACCCGACTTGTGACGTTGACTCGATGTTCATGTCAATCCCGGAAGACAAAAATAGCCTGAAAAATCCCTAAATTAACACTTTTCCTCTTGAAATAAAAAATAATGAATGTTGACATTCTCTTCACTTGTGTGCAAGACATAATTATCTGTTAACATCTCAAAAAATGTGTTATAGTGTTTCATGACCCTTTATTTAATACTAAATTAATTTGAAATGTATATATTTGTAGACAATGGTCTCAACTAATGAACAATGTAAGGGAACATGTTTTTATAAAGGCGCTTTTTTTTCTGAAAATTGACATTTATTCACTTCATAACTTATATCTTATAGTAATTTGTGTCAACTCTGTCAGACACACTAAAAGTCATGCTATTGTAATTTGATCCATCCAACAAAAGTGTAAAGTCTTTAATTATTTAATAATGGTGTTCAGTAAAGGAGTTAAGTGATTAAATACATTCTATCCATTTTTTTCCCTGTTTTCATACTATTCGGAAAATTCTGACAGAGTTGACGAAATTGAATATTTTTCCATCTTAACCATGTGTTGTACACTGGAGCCATTTAGCTGTTTTCCTTAATTGAAGCTTCCTCTATAACTTAAACTAAAATGCCAAAATTTATCCCACAATTTTAACAGAAATGATCATAATGGGAATGACATGTTGACATGTTGAAGCTGTGACTGCAGAGATTTAAACATTGTTTGTTTAAAATATGAAAAAATAAAAGAAGAAAACTAACCAGACCATGTGTCCTACTACTGTTGCATCCACCATGGGCAGGAAGTGGGAAAGGGGTACTCAGAGTTATAGGTGACCATGACATTGTCTGATTTATTCAGGATTATAAAAAAAAAAAAAAAAAAAAAAACAATCTGATCGAGTTGATGCAAAGTGAGGACACAAATTTGATAGACAGTTTTTTTATGGAAAATATAATGTAAAGTTTAATTAATGTATTATTTGATGTCTTATGGATCCCTACTTTCATTTGATATTTATTATATTTATGAATTTGTTGCATTTTTAAACACTTTATTTAGCAGTTTAACATTGTGACCTCTTGCTGAAGACAAGTTACATGTGCTTCCAAGTATAGAGCATGCATTTTAAAACATTTCTAATGAAATTACAAAATATATATAAGTAATAAATGTCCTGAGTATACACATTTCCTTCATATTGAACTTTTCCAGTATTTTAATTTTTATGAATTTCTTGATTTTTAAAATAAAGATGACTTTTGTATGTAAGACATGTTTTGTCCCTAATCAAGAATCAGTGAGATACAAATACAGATCTAAACCAAAGGCAAAGAAACTTCTGTTCAGCATTCGTCCTTCTCAGTTCTAAACAGCGCTGCTCTTCCAGGCGTGTCGCACGTGCATCAGTTCTCACGTGAACATGCCAACGTAATTACGTCACACATGCATACTGGTGCTTTATTGTATCGCTTTAGAAGACATTAATTTAACCACTGGAGTCAAATAGATGATTTTTATGCAGACTGTCTGTGATTTTTGGAGCTTCAAATGTCTGATCACCAACCAAATGCATTTTAAGGACCTACTGAGCTAAGATATTTTTCTATTTTTCTTCAAATGTATTCAGCAGAAGAAAGAAAGTCATACACATCTGGGATGGCATGAGGGTGAGTACATGATGAGAGAATTTTAATTTTAGGGTGAACTAACCCTTTAAGGCCCACATAACTTTAAATTGGTTGGTTGGGTGGATGGTCCTTTCTCCATTTTGCGCAGGTGGTTTTTGAAGTTTTTGGGGGTCAACAACTTTGGGGGCATGTTGAAGCGGGTTTCGCCCAAGGTGCCATACAATCATCCCCCCCAGTCAACAACTTTGGGGGCGTGTTGAAGCGTGTTTCGCCCAGGGCGCCATACAAGCTAGAACCGCTACTGCACATGACAGTGCTTTCTACAAACTGTTTCGGCAGCATTCCGGACCTCTGGATAATAATTTACACCTGATTAATGATACTGGAAAACTTTAATAACCATTGAATTAAAAACGGACCTAAGACAATTTAAAAAAATGCCATAAAGTGGTGTGAACATGCAATATACAGTACAACAAATATATAAGAGGATATTAAAAAGAATTGATTGTGTATCAATCAATGACTAAGTTTTCACCTATTTTTCTTGTGAAATAGCTAATAAATAGCCAGCTAGCTAGCATCTGGAATACATGTGTACATGAGACCCTGACTGGAATGCATTGAGGTCAAAAGTGGGAAATTTCAACTTGGATATTCCCACCTCTGACTTCATCTGGAACGCAGCATAAAGGCCTCAGCACAATTCACACAAAATTGAAGAAGGAAAAGGTGTGACGCCATTTAGAACAAAATCTGGCCAAAATGAAAGTGATTTTGAGTTCGTAACAGCTCGCTAGCATGAAATTTCAGGAAAACCAGCTGCTAAACACCTTACTGCCACTGGTCCACGTCTTCATTAGGTGTGACCTGGAGCTCCACCTACTTTGAGGATGATGGCTAATTCCTGTTCAGTCAGTTAAGATCAGTCAATTAGCAATTAGCAAGCTGATGCAAATGTACCTACATCTGTACAATCGTTCGCATAGAGACGTTTTCCAAGAACATTTCATGCAATTTTTGTTTTGTTTAATTAGTCTACAAAAGGAATCAAATCTACTCAAATCCTCTTAAGTGCCCATTCACTCTGTTATTTGATATGCGGCTTCACTCAAGTGCCAACTTCCGCCGAATGTAATTGGTCATTTCTCGCCACCCATAGAAGCGAGAAACGTGGAAGTGTGAAAAAGACCTACTGTCATTTGTTGTATGAACAGGACATTTCAAGACTCAAAGAACATTTCAAGAACATAAATATGGTTGTCAATCCCAATCACTGACTGTGTGAACATAGCCTCTGTAGTTTCTTTCTTCTGACAATATTTTCTGAAAATAATTTCAAATCAAATCAAAATTCATATCCATTTATATATTTATTTTGCAAGTAGCCGAGTAATAAATATAGTGTAATGTACAGTCTGTCAGTCGTTATAGCAACATAACCCCTTCAGGGTGATACAAGACCTGATCACCCTGTTGGTGGGAGTATTTAGGACAGGGGTCGGCAACCTTTCTGACATGGAGTGCCATTTTTTATTTTCCTGGTCAATGGCTGTGCCAAGCATTTTTCGAATTTAATCGTTTATTTTTAATTACAAATTATATTATCAGCATAACGTTTTTAGTGAAAAATTTGTGCAAAACCCGATGATTATGATATAATGATCCTGAATGTGAATTTTCACAGAGCATCTTGTGAAAGTGCTTTAATGAAAGAAAACCTGTCCTTTTATACAAAATGCATTAACACAGTTAATGTCACAAATTTGCTTATTTGATTTCTGATCACGAAATTGTGTGTAATCTTAAATATTTCTTATATTATGTCATTCGTTTTTCAAAATCACAAAGAGGGATAATCACTAGCATGCAAGGCACAATGAGAGAGGAGCAGGCTATTTTATTTATATGAAGTTTTTCGCACCTGCATTTCAATCTACATTTTGATGTAATTCTTCCTCATGATCACGCAGCATGTTTTCATCAGCTGAATGGGAGACTAAACACAATTAAGTGTGACGAGACTCTCACTGCGCATGCAAGCTATTCGCGCAAAGCCAATCTGTATGTGAAATCTCAAGGATTAATAGTGGTGTTTTCCTTATTACATCACATGTTGTTCTGAAAGTAAAAAGAAACAAATGAAACACTGAATGTAGGCTGTCATCCAAGCAGTCTAACCGAAGCAAAGCGGGCAAGGTTTACTTGCATGATTAACCGAAAGTGCTGCTGGCCTGTGATGCACGAATGGCTTGCACACGCTGCTCGAGTCTGTTGGGTATACTGCAGTCTTGTCACATTTGTACTTTTTGTTCAGCCTCCCATTCAGCTCATGAAAACACACATGAAAACAATCATGAGAAGGATTACATCAAGATGTAGATTGGAATGCAGGTGCAGAATTTATATAAATAAAATAGTCTTCTTCTCTCTCGCCGTTGCTGGCGTGCCAGTGATTATCCCTCCACGTGCCAATGTTGGCATGTGTGCCATAGGTTGTAGACCCCTGATTTAGGAAATCAGTTAAAAAATCAAAACATAACAAATATTTATTTATTTTTGCAATTCCGTTTGGTGACGCTAGTGGGGCAGAAATTACCCACTTCAGCTTCAACTTCCTGCACCAGCTTTATTTCAAACAATTCAGATTACAAATATACCACCACTATTTCACCCCTCTTCTTTAGATGTGGCATAGTTGAAGGAATGGTTTATTAGGGCCCAAGCACTGAAAGTGCAGAAGCCCTATTGTTCTTCTAAGGATTTTTATTATTAGGGCCAGTGCACCGAAGGTGCTAAAGCCCTATTGTTTTTGGAAAGTTTTTTCACAATTATTAGGGCCCAAGCACTGAAAGTGTGGAGCCCTTGTCACGTTTATGTGTTTTGTTCTTGTTTTCATGTCTTTTATTTTCAAGTTTAGTTCCTGTTCAGGTCATGTCATGTGATTTCCTGTTCCCTCATGTGATCTTGTCATGTGTTTCCCCTGTTCATGTGTCTTGTTTTCATTGGTTCATTGTTTGATTACTTTGTTATTAGTCTTGTCTTTTCATTGGTTTAAGTTAATTTAGTCTTGTTACCTTGTTTATAGTTATCTTGTTTACTTGTTAACCATGTCCTAGTATTTAAGCCCTCATGTTTGCCATTGTCTGGTGTCAGGTATTGTGAATGTAACTTTGTTGTTTTAGTCAAACCATGTCAAACCAAGTCAATTCAAGTCAAACCAAGCCAAGCCAAGTCAAGCCAAGTCTAGTTTTATGTCAAGTCTAGTTATATGTCAAGTCAAGTCAGGTCTTTTGTTCATTATTGGATTTATGGTTTTCGGATTTCACTCATGTAAATAAACTGCACCTGGGTTCTACACTTCGTCATCGTCTTCATCATTGGCATTGTCAGCAACATCGTTACAGCCCTATTGTTCTTCTAAGAATTATTATTATTAGGGCCCAAGCACTGAAAGTGCGAGGCCCTGTTGTTCTTCTGAGGATTATTTTGCCTCAAGCACTGAAAGTGCGGAGCCCTATTGTTCTTCTAAAGATTATTATTTTTAGGGCCTGAGCACTGGAGGTGCTAAAGCCCTATTGTTTTTGGAATGTTTTTTCACAATTATTATTAGGGACCAAGCACTGAAGATGCGGAGCCCTATTGTTCTTCTAAAGATTATTAGGGCCTTATTAGGTGCTAAAGCCCTATTGTTTTTGGAATGTTTTTTCACAATTATTATTTTTATTTTTATTTTTATTATTAGGGCCCGAGCACCGAAGGTGCAGGCCGAGAGGCCTACATCGGAGGTGCTAAAGTCCTATTGTTTTTGGAATGGTTTTTCACAATTATTAGGGCCCAAGCACTGAAAGTGCAGAGCCCTATTGTTCTTCTAAGGATTATTAGGGCCTTATTAGGTGCTAAAGCCCTATTGTTTTTGGAATGTTTTTTCACAATTATTATTATTATTATTATTATTATTATTATTATTAGGGCCCAAACACTGAAAGTGCGGAGCCCTATTGTTCTTCTATTTTTTTCTTCTATTGTTCTCAGAGGGATTTCATGTTACAGGTACCAAATGTGGGTGACATTATGCCAAGACACTGGCGATGCTAAATTGCGAAAGGATTTTTGATATATCGAACAGTGTTGCCATGGCGAAGTGATAAAATAACATCAAAAAAATGGAATAAGGAAATGTCTCATATGTTCTGCATGTGTGGTGTGATTTTACCTTAAAATAGAGCCAAATGTTTGTCCTTGCAGGCTGATCACTTTGATGTGGGTCACGGCCATAGCGCCACCAACTGGCTGAAGGAAGTGTGTCACTTTTAACAGACTTTGAAATATCCCTATTATGTTCCTATATAAACCGAGTGTTTCATGGCTGGGTTGTGCGATGGGTATTCGTGAGCTGTGCCGTCTTGGTCACCAGTGCTCTCGCGCAAATTCCCGCTGCTGGAGCAGATTTTCCCGCAATTTTTTTTTATCTACACAGTGTTGATATGGCAACAAGTAAAGAAATGAAGTTTCATCTTACCAGCGTGTGCGACAACTAACCCCGGTTAGTTTGTTCCCCACGCTCACCTAGGCTACGAATCTAAAAATGGCAATATATGCTGAAAACTTGTATGCTGAAAGTGTTCATAAATTTTTTACTGATATAAAAATGTCTATTTAATACAGTAAATATATGCAATATACAGAATATGACAAAAATGTTGACAAAAAACTATTTTCATATGTATCTTATTTTTTAAACACTTGTGGAAATTAAATGTGTACATAAATGCTCAAATATGTGAACTCTAATTGTATTTGTTCGCAGTGGCGATTTCTCAGGGCCAGCAAAGCTTTCTCTGCTGGCATAACATGCCTAATAAATATTTTTTCATCATTATTTTCTAAAATATTTACATGCAATTGCATTTATTTAATGATTCTTTAACACAATTAAAGATGTATATAATGATGATTTGTGAGTTTTCAATGCAAAACAACCCCAAAATATGCAGCAAAATCAGCCATTTTGTAATTCCAGCTAACCACTTCCCAACTACACCGTAATTTGATGACCAAACTTTAGTTGTGGCAATGTAACTGATTACATTGTGACAGCCGGAAAAGTGAAATTCCTTTATTCGTTGCCACAACGTAATTTTGGAATGGTGCCAGTCCGTCATTACAACATCGAAGAACAATAGCTGGTTACCAATTGGTAATTTTTGCTTTTAATGATTATTCTATTGGCGGACATGCAGTAGTCTAACCTAATTTATGTCCTTATTTTCCCAACATAATTTAAAGGTGTAACACTTAAAGATGGAAATGGAGGAAGCTGGGACCGGCTTGACAAACAAATAGACATTTTAATAACACTTTTCAACGTTCAAAGAAACAAAACCACACACTGCTTTTCAGCCAGCTGCGTCAAATCATAACAACATTCAGACACGCGGACAAGCTTTGTACATCCCTCTCCCGTCTGCCGCTGTCTCTTCTCCTTAAATACTCCCGCCTCGCCTCGCTGGAACACGAGACCAGTGTGGCGCGCAGGTGGAAGTCATTCGCCACTTATCTTCCCAGCCTCGCTCTGCCCAGATGCCGCTCGGCTCCGCCCTGCTCACCACAAAAGGCTATTTAAACAGTTGCTTATGAATAACGAATGTAGACTAAAAGTTAATGTACTTCATTTATTTTGAAAGAGAACAGAGAAAAAAATGCAACAATAAAAGAAACTGAGATCTATTGCCACATAATTGCAACAAAATTACAAGGCTAAATGACTTCTGTGCTCATTAAACACTACCTAGACCAACTTAACAACTAATGCATTGAATTACATTTGTTAATCTAATTTAAAGCAATTTTAGGGATATATAAAAATGGTAAATGACTTCATTACAATATAATCTTTTATATAGAATTTTTTTCAATAAATAATTATATTAAATTATAGCAAAAATGTGAAATTTTTCAGTTAGCAATAAAAGAAATAAATAGCAATTAAAAATGAGCATATATATATATATATATATATATATATATATATATATATATATATAATGGCAGACCTCTGCCTTTCCTATGGAGGGAGCGGGAGCCGGGTGAACAATCCACATAAAACTTTAATGCCACATTTTTCAGTGTACATCAAAACATAAACGTGCTTTTCTGCACAATAAACACATTCAACAGCCTTGCATTTCAGCAGTCACTGTGGCACAGTCACACACAGCTCCATATGTCTGTCTCTCCCCGTCTGCTGCTGTCTTCTCTCCTGTTCTCTCCTTAAATACTCCCGCCGGTCCTCCTTGGAATGAGACCGGTGTGCAAACAGGTGGAAATGGTATATCTCTCGACCTCACTCTGCCCTGACGCCGCTTGGCCCTGCCCTGCTTGCTACAATATAGATAGGTAGTAGAGGTGTAACACTTCAAATTTCTCATGGTTCGGTTTGTATCACGGTTTAGGGTCACGGTTTCGGTATGGTTCGGTATTTGTTATGTTCAGAAAAAGAAATATTACTGCCAAACCCAAAATAAATATATTCTATTTGGTAACAGACACTTACAAGAGATTTGCCCTCACTACAAATCACTATGGTTTTACAACAGTAACCATAGTTTAACCATGGTATTTGTAGTATCATAGTAACCACAAAATTAACATAGTTACTGTCATGGTTACAATACTATAGTAAAATCAAGGTTACTATATGGAAATTACAGTATTACTTTTTTAAAACAATAGTTAATTGTATCAAAACTATGATTTCTGCCAAGAAACAATGGTGACAGCAGTCATTGTTACTTCAGTCATGGCTACTTCAATATTACTTAAACCATGGTTACTATATGGCTACTACAGTATTGCTGAATAAAACCATGGTTAATTTTCATTAGTTAAATGTTTTTTGACCATTGCTGTTTTGATTGACCGCAAAAAGAAAAGGTTCCCAGACAGGAGACTTGAATGACACAGGGGCTTCTACCTTGCGGCTTGTTTTCTCCGCTTTCCATTTTCAGATTCACACTAATGCGTGCAGAACTGTGAATCATCAAATGATTTAACATACAGTTAATAGGACAACTTCTCCCTGTAGAAAGTTGACCGACGTGAAACACTGGCGAAGTGTGTCCATCTACAGAGCCATACAGGTGCATTAGCGGAGCTTACAACTGCGCATATTTGGCGCTTTATTTTCTTTGCCAAAGTGTATGATCCAGATGCGTTATTAAACTAGAGATGAACCGTGGAGCAAATGCTTAACAAACCGTGGGTGGTGAACCGTGCCGTTTGTTTTTTTACCGAGAACCATTACACCCCTAAAAGATAGATAGATAGATAGATTCACATTTATATTATATTATGTATAAATGTATTTGAACAAATAGCATCAAACATATTTACATACATAAAAGCTTATCCTGTATAATACACTTCTGTTAAAAACAATTGGCATAATGTTAGCGGACATTTCAGGTGAATAAAGCTGCTAAATAATCACAATTCAAAAATATTAAAAAAACTTCAACTAGAAGGTAATAATTTTACTTAAACAATCTGATGTGGTTGTTGCATTTTCATCAGTGGACCCTCACAATGAAATGCATGCAGTTTTTACTTCAATCATTGGATTGGATCATAAGCATAAGTACTGTCACTCATGTCGCATGTTTTAAAAATGCACTCTTTTAAATGTTTTCACTGTAATGTTCTAATTGCAAAATAGACTTCAGAAGATGAAAGTTGAGTTTAAGCTATAATTTGATACCAAGTTTGTGAACATTGGAGTTTTTGTTATAAAACAAAGAATTTGTTTTATAGCCACATTCAAACGGCACACTTGTTGGCCAGTGACAGTTAACAGGTTTAAAATGGGCGTGTAAGACGACCTCTGTAGCACCCCCATTTTCACCTACAGTCACCAAAATTGGTATGTATATAGTTCTCATCAAGCTGGAGAACTTTCAGAATTGTAATTATTAGCTCCACCCAACAGGAACTCATCCACTTTGGATTTTTTGAATATTGCATTCTCTGAACTTTTAAATACTCCTCCTAGGGAATTCATGAGACTGTCACCACATTTAGACAACATTATGTCAAGATATTGAAGATGCTAAATTCCGGACAGATTTTGAAATATCGAACTGTGTTACCATAATGAGGCTGTCACGTCTAGATGTGTTTTGTTCATGTTTTTTCATGTCTTTTATTTTCAAGTTTAGTTCCTGTTATGTCATGTGATTTCCAGTTCCCTCATGTGATCTTGTCATGTGTTTCCCCTGTTCATGTGTCTTGTTTTCATTGGTTCATTGTTTGATTACTTTGTTATCAGTTCTAGTTTGTCATTGGTTTAAGTTTATTAGTCTTGTTATATTGTTTATATTTCTGTCTGTTCATTGGTTGTCTTGTTACCCATGTCTGTGTATTTAAGCCCTCATGTTTGCCATTGTCTCTTGTGAGGTATTTTGAATGTAACTTTGTTGTTTTTGTTCAAGCCAAGTCAAGTCTAGTTTTAGTCAAGTCATGTTTATGTCAAGTGGGTAATCAAGTCAAGTCAAGTCTTGTCTAGTCAAGTTCATGTTTCACGTTTATAGTTATGGTTTTTGGATTTTCATGACTGTTAATAATACTGCACCTGGGTTCTACACTTCGTCATCGTCTCTTCATCTGCCTGTCATTGCCTGCCAGCAACGTTACAGAGGCATTAAATTAATGGCAAAAAATGGGAAACAGCAGTGTTTCGCATCTTCTGTGTGCAATTGATTTATCTCAAAATTGAGATGTATGTTGGGGGCTAATCACATGGATTTGACTATTTTGGGTTACAGACATAGTGCCACCACCGGGCAGCAGGGAGTGTGGCTCTTACAAGAGAATAGTTCTCAAAATTGTTTAGAATAATGTCAAATGCCAAATGCATGTGTCCACCTTGCATTGTTTTCCGAAAGCTAACGGGTGGAAATGGACCCATGGTGCTTGGGCCTGTCATCGCTGCTCGCAGCTATATTTAGGGCCCAAGCACTGAAAGTGTGAGGCCCTATTGTTCTAAGGATTATTAGGGCCCAAACACCGAAAATGCGGAGGCCCTATTGTTCTTCTAAGGACTATTATTAGGGCCCGAGCACCGATGGTGTAAGGACCCTACTGTTCTTCTAGGCGTTTATTTTTTTTCTCAAATGAATGGCATTTTTGAGGGCCTAAACATACTCAAACTCATGAAACTTTGCACATGCATCAGAAGTGGCAAAAATGTACATCTAATATGGGTTTCAGAATTAGGTGTGGCAAAATGGCTCGATAGCGCCACCTACAAACTTTAAATGATGCGCGCTTTATGCTACGTTTCACCTACACGTTTGAAAATCGGTACACATGTGTAACACACCAATACCTACAAAATAGTCTCTTGGACCCATGCCCTAAACTCAACAGGAAGTCAGCCATTTTGATTTTTCTCTTAAATTTTTGCTCAGTTTTTGCCATTTCCAGGCCTCGTACTTTAACAAACTCCTCCTAGAGATTTCATCAGATCTGCTTCATATTCTACATTCACTGCAAGCCGTGGCTGTGACGGTCTGACAAAGTTTGATGTTTCGCCATGAATTAGGAAGTTGTTATAACTCATACATACAATGTCCAATCTGCCCCAAACTTCACATGTTTGATAATAGTCCCGGCTTGAATACATTTCCGTGCCAATATTCAGTTATAGTCATAGCGCCACCTACTGGCAACAGCCAATTCCAGGTCTTGTACTTTAACAAGCTCCTCCCAGAGATTTAATCAGATCAACATTATATTTATTCAGTCTTAATCTAAAGGCCTTGGTGATGTTAAATTACGAAGCTTTTGAGTTTTCGTTGAAGGGCGTGTCCGTGGTGGCCTGACAAAATTCGGTATGAAACGAGTCACATTTTTGAGGACTAAACATGCTCAAACTCATGAAAGAGGAAGTTGTTATAACTCAAACATAAAATGTCCAATCTGCTCCAAACTTTACATGTTTTATAAGAGTCCTGGCCTGAACACTTCTATATGCCAGTATTCAGTTATAGTCATAGCGCCACCTACTGACAACAGGAAATGACATGTTTTACACTGTGATACACTCTTAACCACATTTAAGTGCTAAAAAATGCAAAAACAAATTGGAGTGACATTCCCCTGGCACAGCAGCCCCAACGTGCACCAGGGTGCAAGGGCCCGTTCATCGCTGCTTGCAGCTTTAATTTATATTATTATTATTTTTATTCTTATTTTCAAGGTTTTCTGTACTTTTGGGGCACATAACATACGTGAAAACACTTGAAAGTTTGCACACACAGAGTCGCTGGCCATTAGGGCTTGGCAAACTTGCAGGGGGTGCTGTGCGGCACCTTTGCCTTTTGAGCTACAGTCACCAAACTTTGTACACATGTAGATCTCATCAAGCCAGACAACTTTCGTGCTGACAGTCATAAGCTCTGCCCAAAAGGAAGTTGGCCATTTTGGATTGTTTGTAAAATGCATGCTCTGGAATTTGATATACTCCTCAGAGGGATTTCATGTTACAGGTACCAAATGTGGGCGACATCATGCCAAGACATGATTTTTGGATTTGACTATGCTAAATTGCAAAGGGATTTTTGATATATCGAACAGTGTTGCCATGACGAAGCAATAAAATAATGTAAAAAAAATGGAATAAGGAAATGTCTCATATCTTCTGTGTGCAGAAAATTAAAAACATCAAAATTGAGCCAAATGTGTGTTAATAGATCACATTGATGTGACTATTGTGGGTCACGGTCGTAGCACCACCAACTGGTGGAAGGAAGTGTGTCACTTTTAACAGACTTTGAAATATCCCTATTATGTTAACCTGAATTGCTTCAAAAAAATTTAGAATAAAGTCAAGACAGTGCAGATTTAAAATTCTGAAGGGATTCTTGATATCTTAAATAATGTTGCCATGGCAACGCATTAAATGTCATCATTCCTTTTTGTGCATATTCACATGTTTTGAGGTATTTGGCAATCTTGGTTTTTAAAGTTTATTGTTAATAAACATGTGTCTTAATTTCCATATAAATAAAATATAATAAAATATCAACTGAAAAACTGAAAACTGTCATAATGTGTATATGTAATGAGTGGCAATTACAAGAAATGTCCAATAGAGGGCATCCAAGCTCCATGAATAATTCCCGAAAATAACACCAAAGATTTTTGGTGTCCTGTCTAAAGGGGATCCCTCTTTCGTATGGTATGTATATGAAGTATGTGTAACTATGTTCTTCAGTTAACTATATTTCTCATTTCATGTGTTAAACATCTCCAGTTCTTGAGTTGGAGTTTGTTTCATGTGATCTGTATATGTTTTGATTGCCGATCCGGCGCTGGAATGTGTTATTTTGAATTTATGATAAATGTTTGTTTTGGCTGTTATCAATGTCGTTTAGTGTCAGCAGTTTTTCTGCAGCTCGCGCTATTTTCCAGGAATTAGAAAAGTGAAATATGTCCCTCATTTTGATTGCCTTCTGGGCCGTATTGTTTGTGTGTGTGTAGAGCATGTGTTTTGTCTTTATCTCTCTCTTTCTCTCTCTCTCTCTCTTAATCGCTCTCAGGTGTGGGGTAACCAGGTTATCTGATTGTTAATGGAGAGCAGCGGCACACAGTGTGTTTTCCTTCCTTTATAAACTGAGTGTTTCATGGCTGGGTTGTGCGATGGATGTTCGTGAGCTGTGCCATCTTGATCATGATGTTCTCGTGCAAATTCCTGCTGCTGAAGTGGAGAGTTTGTGGTCGTCACTGTCTGAACTTTGGAGGTCGCTGGGTTTATTTATTTATTTATTTTTCAAATATAGAACGGTCAATAAATGTGTCTGTGTTTCCGCTACTCTCATCTCCCCCCATCTTTTATTGCATTTTATTTTTAAAGTGTAACACCCATCCACTGATATACAGTGGCAGACATATTAATTTCTTTGTATTTAACAAGACAGCTTTTGGGAGCTGTGAAATTATTCCAAGTTTTTTCGCAAGTGGACAGCCACAGTATTCAGCTCTGAATACGTTTATTAGTTTTAATTCTGCTAGAAGCTGGAGTGACTTGTGTTGATGGTGTTTGTGTAATCACATAGTCCTATATATTAGCTAATATTCCAAATATTTTTTTTACATTTCAGCGCAGTGTTTGAAATCATTTTACATACTATTCACATGCTTGAATGCATTTGTTTTTGCACTAAAATTACACACAGCACCACAAAAGAGCAAAATGTATGTGTCTTGACTCGAGACGTTTAACAGTTTAAATTCTTTTTAACTTGACATGACATCTAAAAACATGAACAAGCCATCAAAGACGTCTGTCTAGCGCACGTTTACGTTGAAATCATTTTTAAAACAGTGCAGACGGACACAAACGTGCTCAATGTGAATGGCCCCTTAGTGTAAGACTAGAACTCAAGTCAAGTGAGCTTTATTGTCATTCCGCTATATGTAGAGACATACAAGGGAACAAAATGTCGTGCCTCACAGGACCACGGTGCTACATATATAAACATATTACACATAGACCTATCTAACTTACATACTTCACATATACTTTACATTGCCTATACTTTATTATTTGCTACTGCACATCTTCACCCTGTGTGCTGAGAATGACACAAAATTTACAAAAACACACTTATTATTTAGATTACATGAATATTAATGCATCTCATAAGCTTCGAAGTGGAAAACAGAATTAAATGAGCGAATTTTGCATGACACCGGAACTATTTTTCCTTCCACTCATCTTGATGCGCAGAAATGCTAAAATACACATGCAGTCAGACAGCGCTCACCCTTTCAGTTACAGCGCTCGTTCAAAGAGGGAGCAGTGCTTTCCTGAGGTAATGACAGAAAAACAGCATCTGGAGTTATTCACACTAAGTAATGACAAGCCTAGATGTGACATGTATTATAATGGGTTTGTTTGACAATTTTTACAGGTTTATGTTTATGTTTATTCAGAGTTGTTAAAACATTGATAATGATCTTTAATCCTTGTTAATAAATTATATGCTTATGAAAACTTACCATGGCTTTACTGTAGTAATATTGTATTAGTAACCACGACTGTAGTAACCATTTTTTATTTTTGTCAGTAACCAAGGTTTTGATACAATTAACCATGGTTTTACTACAGCATTACTGTAGTATCCATATGGTAACTTGGTTTCAGTAATAGTAACCATTAATATCTATGGTTCATTTTGAGGTTTTATATGTGACTTATACTAACTAATTTTTTAAGGATTAAAGCAGCCGAATAATCTTCTGTTTAGGCCCATAAATATAATATAATATAATATAATATAATATATATATATATATAAAATTAAGTAATAATAAAGTTACTAATTTTATCCAAAGAATTCATAAAAATTTAGTTTAATAGAGGTATCGGTTTTGGTATCGATATCGGCGATATTGGCCTAAAAGTACTTGGTATCGGATCAAAAAGTAAATAAGTGGTATCGTCCATCTCTACTGTCATGCCTTCAGAATCCCTCAACAGTGCACGTGAATAGGCATCTAAAGTCAGTTTGTCAGATTCATCAGCCAATCAGATTTATTTATTTGTTCTTGTGGGTGTGGTCAGTGTGAACATGCAGTATTCTAAACTAATTCATGTCCTCATTTGCCCAACATTAATTTAGAGGCTATTTAAACAGTTGTGCATATGAATAACGAATGCAGACTCAAATTTAATAGACTTTAAATTTATTTTGACAGTGCACAGAGAAAAAAAAATGCAACAACAGAACTGCAATGAAATTACAGACCTAAATGACTTCTGTGCTTCTTAAAATCTACTTAGACTACCTTAACATCTAATGCCATGAATTACATTTGTTAATTTAATTTAAAGCCAGTTTATGGATAAATAAAAATTGTAAATAATTTCATTACAATATAATCTTTAGATCTACATATGTTTTTCAATAAATAATTAAATTATAGCAAAAATGTTAAATTAATCAGTTAGCAAAAAATTTAAAATTACAATAAAAAATTGATAGATACATAGATAGATAGATTCTCTGAATGATGATTCATGAGACTGTCACCACATTTAGACAATATTATGCCAAGACATTGAAGATGCTAAATTGCAAACAGATTTTTAAATATCAAACGGTGTTGCCATGGCGATTCACTAAATTAATGGCAAAAATAGGCAGACAGGAAGTGTCTCATATCTTTTGCGTGCATTGTGTGATATAGATTAAAATTGAGTTGTATGTTTTTTCTTGGGGGCTAATCACATGGACGTGGCTATTGTGGGTCACGGTCATAGTGCCACCAACTGGCAGCAGGAAGTGTGGCACTTACAACAGACTTTGAAAAAGTTCTCTTACATTTAACCCAATTGCTTAAATTGTTTAAACACTGCTGATGGAAAATTTTGTGAAGTTGTAGTTACACTGGAATGGTGGCATATATCTATTACTCACTGTATGATTAGGGTCCAAGTTTACATTAATGTTGAGTGGTTGCTGTGTCCATCATGCACTGTTTTCCGAAAGCCACCGAGTGGAAATGGACCTATGGTGCTTGGGCCCGTCATCGCTGTTTGCAGCTATATTTTTTTATTATTGTTACGCTTCTTTTCAAGGTTTTCGGTACTTTTGGGGTACATAAACATGCGTGAAAACTCTTGAAAGTTTGCACACACACATCAGAGTCAGAATGTGTGTCAGATCAGAAATGTAAAAATAATAGAAAACTATGTCATAATGTGTATATGTAATGAGTGGCAATTACAAGAAATGTCCAGTAGAGGGCATCCAAGCTCCATGAATGATTCCCAAAATAACACAGAAGATTTTTTGTGTCCTGTCAAGAAGGGATCCCTCTTTCGTACATTTTGTATATGAAGTATGTGTAACTATGTTCTTCAGTTAATTATATTTCTCATTTCATATGTTAAACATCTCCAGTTCTTGAGTTGATTTTCTGTTTAATCTGATCTGTGTATGTTTTGATCCGGCGCCGGAATGTGTTATTTTGAATTTATGGCTGTGATCAGTGTCGTTTAGTGTCAGTTTTTGTTTTTTCTGCAGCTCTTTTCCAGGAAATAGAAAAGCGAAATATTTCCCCCATTGTAATTGCCTTCTCGGCCGTATTGTTTGTGTGTATGTAGAGTGTATGTTTTGTCTTTATCTCTCTCTTGCTCTCTATTTGCTCTCAGGTGTGGGGTAACCAGGTAATCTGATTGTTAATGTGCAGCGCCAGCATGCAGTGTGTTTTCTTCCTATATATAGAGTAAATAGAGTGTTTCATGGCTCTGTTGTGCCATGGTGGTTCGTGAGCTGTGCCATCTTGGTCACCGGTGCTCTCGCGCAAATTCCCGGAACTGATTTTCCCGCAATTTTTTTTTATCTACGGAGTGTTGGTATGGCAACAAGTAAACAAATGATGCTTCATCTTACCAGCATATGTGTGGAAACGTTTATACCACGTGTGTGACAACTAACCCCACGTTAGTTTGTGCCCCGTGCTCCCCTAGGCTACGAATCTGAAAATGGCAATATATGCTGAACACTTGTATGCTGAAAGTGTTCATAAATGTTTTTACTGATATAAAGATGTCAATTATATACAGTAGATATATGCAATATACAGAAAATGAAAATAATTACCATTTTCATATATGTATCATGTTTTTGTAAACACTTGTGGTGTTTAAATGTGTACATAAATGCTCAAATATATGAACTCTAATTGTATTTGTTCGCAGTGGTGAATTCTCAGGGCCACATCAATGGCAACAGGCCTAATTATTGAATCCTCATTTGTGTTTTTAACTTGGATTTATTGTACGTCTTTTTTTAAATTAGATGAGTTTTATTGCATTCTCTGAGGCAGAAAATTATAATACAAAAATAATTAAGGATCTTTCAATGCCCACAGCTTTCACTTAAATATATGCTATTTTTGTGTGCATTTATTTATTAATTTTTTAAAAGTTTTGATTGCTAACTGCATATTTAGTTATTATGCATTAAAATATTTACATGTAATTGCATTTAAAATGTAATTAGCACAATTACAGAGGTATATAATAATGATTTGTGAGTTTTCACTGCAAAACAACTCCAAAAAAAGCAGCAAATTGCATTGCAACCGGAAAAGTTAAATTCTTGTATTCGTTGGCACAATGTAACTTTGGAACGGTGCCAGTCCGTCATGACGATGTTGTAGCAAGGTTGTGGATCAGTAGTGTCACGGGGGTGACAAAGGACCCAAAAGCAGAGATGACGGTTCAATGGTTTTATTAACAAAAGTTCTCAATGTCAAGATAAGGCGCACCTGGCACCGGCTGCAGAAGGCTGAAATCCAGCGAGCCTAAATGGGCTAGTGAAGGGTGTGTTCGCTGTTGTGTGGAAACGTTTAAACCACGTGTGACGACTAACCCCACGTTTGAGTTTGAGCTCTTCCAGTCGAATCCCATAGAAAAATGCAAACAAACTTGTCCCCACTCAATATATACATCAACTGAGGTGTGATGCAATCTTTGTTAATTAAAACATAGTTTTATATGGACGGATTAGTACCTTTAACCTCTTATGCAATGGGCTAATTAATTACCACTAGACCACTCAGTCGGACTCTTTTTATCAGCGCTGATTTATGTACTCCTCCACTGACGTACAATATCACATAACAGACAATTGTACACATAGAGATGAAGTTCTCAAATTTATTATGTTATTATGGGAATCCCATCTCTTTCCTTTATGTTTGACAGCGGCAAAACAAGTGCTTAAAGTCTGAAGCAATCGCAACATTTCCAAATATACAGCAGCTGTTTGTACAATCTACATATTAACGGTGTATCCTTCTAAACACCGCAGACAGAACACATACATCACAGCTCACGTTTAATCTTCACCCTGCATGCTGAGAATGAGACACAAAAACCCGCATTTATACAAAGAATCCCTAACATTCACTTAAAATCCCCATTAGTTGTGTAATGTGATTATATGAAGTGTTATTAATACAGTAGGAGAACGGGGCACAAACTAACACTTTCTGGTTTTCTTACGTTTGTGTAAATGTACTTGGGGTTTGATGTATTTTTCTTTGTTAACATTAATTTCACATGTGTCTATTACACATATGTGGTCTTGTTTCATGAATACAGCGTGTACTTTTTTTCGCAATCTACATCGGAAAAAAGAAAGTGAAACAGGAGAGGGGCACATTGTAACAAGACCATATAACAGCTTAAAACCCCCCTCTAACAACTGTATCTGATCTAATTAAAAAGCCTAGAAGATAAACAAAATTTTCATGTCAATAAAAGCCATTTATTAACTTTACAATCATTTTGACACTTGACAATAAATACACAACAAAGCCACAGCATTGACCGAAATAATGCATGGATTGATGACAAAACACACACACACACATTAAGGGAAATTATGTAAATTACATATCTGACCACATGGAATTGCATATCGTTTTTTGGAATTGGGGTACTTTGTAATGCAGGGTTACAACGTGCCCCATCAGCGCAACTTGGATTTAAACCTGGCTGGTCACTTCTGCTGGCTATCTGAGAATTAAAAGACTATGTAAAATGCTAGCTAGAAGATTGGAGATTAAAATGATACCAAGTTTGCCTTATTTTAAATAAACAGTAAAAACAGAGATGAAAATTGACTAATGCGAATTTTTATTTTGCTACCTTAAAATGAACTTTTGGTGATATCTTCCAAAGTTTTTTAAATTTTTCCGCCATTTTTTTTTATCTGCACAGTGTTGATATGGCAACAAGTAAACAAATGAAATTTCGTCTCACCAGCGTGTGTGGAAACGTTTAAACCACGTGTGTGACAACTAACCCCACGTAAGTTTGTGCCCCACGCTCCCCTAGGCTACGAATCTGAAAATGGCAATATATGCTGAACACTTGTATGCTGAAAGTAAGTGTTCATAAAAGTTTTTACTGATATAAAAATGTCAATTATATAAAGTAGATATATGCAATATACAGAATATGACAATATGACAAAAATGACTTTTCATATATGTATCATGTTTTTTTAAACACTTGTGGAATTTAAATGTGTACATAAATGCTCAAATATATGAACTCTAATTGTATTTATTCACAGTGGCGATTTCTCAGGGCCAGCAAAGCCTTCTCTGCTGGCGTAACATGCCTAATAAATGAATATTTTTTCATCCTTTCATTCTCATTGACCTTTTTGCCTATGTATTTTCAGTCGCTTTCCACTCTGAATAGCAAAAAACAAAAAAATGTATCCAATCAAAATTTATTCCTAGATGCTTTCTAGCAAAGTGTGACAACTGTTTCACAAATCGCATGCCCAAAGCCATGCTCCTTAGCCGAAGCAGTGCGTGAGTTTACATGGATTTACAAACCTGAGATGTTCTGCATGATCGTGTGATTGATTAATTAAATAGGAAAGGAGGGCTGATTTTCACTTCAAGCAAATTGGTAAGTGCTTTTTGTATTGTTATAGCAACATCAGGAATTTTCTAAGTGTAAATTAGGCTGCTTGAGCATTCAGTGTCGGATCAAGTTTTGAAAAGTAATCGTGTATCCTGACAAAACAAAATTTATTGCAAGCAAAATTTAAATTGCAAATATTATTAGAGAGCTTTTTCTTGGTATTAGACCTCTTTGGTTCTGGCTTTCTTGCATGGACATGTTTTTAAAATGTCAACTGGTATTATTAGTTGACTGCCACGCAATGTATGATGGGCATACGGTGTCTTATTCATTGTGAAACTGTGTTTTCTTAATGGCATGAATCGCACTGAAGGCCTAGACTTAAAATGCACGGGCCGCGGCCACATACCAGATTTAAATATCAGACAATGTAATGATGGCAACAGGCCTAATTATTGAATCCTCATTTGTGTTTTTAACTTACAGATTTATTGTACGTCTTTTTTAAACTTAGATAAGTTTTATTGCATTCTCTAAGGCAGAAAATTAAAATACAAAAATAACTGAGGTTCTTTCAATGCCCACAGCTTTCACTTAAATGTATGCTATTTTGGTGTTTTTTTTTTTTTTTGTGTTTTTTTTTTTTTGGTTGCTAACTGCATATTTAGTTATTATGCACTAAAATATTCACATGTAATTGCATTTAAAATTAATTAGCACAATTACAGAGGTATATAATGATGATTTGTGAGTTTTCACTGCAAAACAACTCTAAAAAATGCAGAAAATTGCATTGCAAAATTTGAGAAAAGCAGCAGCAAATTCTGCCATTTTGTAATTCCAGTTTACCAAATTACGTGGCCATTTCCTAACTACAGCGTAATTTGATGACCAAACATTAGTTGTGACAATGTAACTGATTATGTTGTGACAACCGGAAAAATGAAATTTCTGTATTCGTTGCCACAACGTAACTTTGGAGCGGTGCCAGTCTATCATGATGAAGTTGTGGCAAGGTCGTGGTTCAGTAGTGTCACGGGTGGGGACAAAGGACCCAAAAGCAGAGATGACGGTTCAATGGTTTTATTAACAAAGTTCTCAATGTCAAGAATAGGCGCATCTGGCGCCGGCTGCAGAAGGCTGAAATCCAGCGAGTCGCAATGGGCTAATCAAGGGTGTGTTCTTATAATAAGTGTGTGCTTTGTGGAAGTCAGGAACATTCCGAAGAGTCTGTTGAAGCCAGTGTGCTGTGAAGCAAAGCCCAGATGATACTGTCACCGAGACACGGGCAGAGACCGAGGAATCCTCCTCCACATGAACTGGGCACAGAACTGGCGAGGGTGACGGCAAGCAGGAAGGTGCAACCTCTACATAGGGGCAACATACAGACACACGAGCATGCTCCAACTACACAAGAGAGCACAGCAAACATGACAGTGAACAATAAACGGGCAAATAACGAGGTGACACACAAGGAATAAGTATGGAGTGCAATCAGAGTGAAGCAGATGGTAACGGGAGAGTAAATCATTGCTGTGATCAGCATCTCCCCGAGATTGATCACCGTTCCCATGGAAATGCTGATCGCATGCCGGCTCCACCTGTGAGACATGAGGGAGAGAGAAAAACAAACAATAGTATGAGCTGGCACAAATGCCGGAACCATGACAAATAGTTGTTTGTTGGTGACAGTTGGTAATTTATGCTTTGAATAATTATTCTATGGACAAACATGCAGTATTCTAACCTAATTTATGTCCTACATTAATTTAGAGGCTATTTAAACAGTTGTGCATATGAATAACGAATTACAAGCCCAAATTACTTCTGTGCTCATATTAAAATCTACTTAGACTATCTTAAAACCTAATACCATGAATTACATTTGTTAATTTAAAGCCGGTTTATGGATAAATAAAAATGGTAAATAACTTCATTACAATATAATCTTTAGATCGAAATTCTTTTCAATAAATAATTATATTAAAATATAGCCGCAAGCGGCAATCATCGTGGTCCAAGCACATGTGAAGAAATAACCAAAATAATCAGAATTGGCTGAAAAGCTTAATTTGTTGAAAACTGGGTACCAACATTTTGAAGCTGTAAAAATCACATAAAGTCATCATAAAATTAATCCATATTACTTATTTTCCATATTTTTTGAAGCAAAATTATTCAAGAGTTATGGCCCAAAATGTGATTTTTTTTTGTTTGTTTTTGTTTGTTTTGTCTGAGTCAAATGAACGAAACCGGAAGTGTCTACATTGTTCTGGTGCAGAGATATGTGATTTGTAACTTGTTTGCTAGGGTAACCCCATCTGGTTGCTAGGCAGTTACCAAGGTGACACTCAAAAGGCTCCTTGCTAGCCTGATTCAAATGAATGAAACCGGAAGTCTCTTCATTGTTCTGGTACAGAGATATGTGATTTGTTACTTGGTTGCTAGGGTAACCCCATCTGGTTGCTAGACAGTTACCAAGGTAATACTCAAAAGGTTTCTTGCTACCATGAGTCAAATGAATGAAATCAGAAGTCTCAATGATGTTCTGGTGCAGAGATATGTGATTTGTTACTTGGTTGCTATGGTAACCCCATCTGGTTGCTAGGTAGTTACCAAAGTGACACTCAAAAGGCTCCTTGCTACTGTGAATCAAATGAAAGAAACCGGAAGTGTCTATTATGGCGGAAAAAAATTATAGATGGAAATGAAATCGGAGATATACATTTTGTAGGGCTTGACTCAAGAAATCAGAGGAATTTTGATTCTAGCCCTAACGTTTCTAAAGTTATGAACGCAAAGGTGCTTATTATAGCGCCACCTAGTGTCTGACGGATTGGTGTGTGGGTGCCGGAGTAGTGGGGGGATTTTGAACAATCCTGCCAAGTTTGGAATCTCTACGACTTACAGTCTCTTATGCCCAGACACTTTTAGGGCAGAAAAAAAATAATAAGAAGAAAAAATATAGCCGCAAGCGGCAATCATCAGGGTCCAAGCACATGTGAAGAAATAACCAAAATAATCAGAAGTTACAGAAATGATCCAGTGGATGCCAAATTATACAAATTGACTATATAAAAGCTGCTGAAAACTGATTGGTTGATGGCGGCCATGTTTTTCAAAATATGCAACTGTCCTCATACACCTTGATGGCACCTTGGACAAATAAACTGCATGCAAAATTTCATGTCGATCAGACCAACGGTTCCATAGTTAGAGCCATATTGTTTTTAACCATTATAGCGCCATCAAGAGGCAGAGGTGCGCAATATTTGTGTGTGTCCTCAGAATGACCTCATACATAAGTGTACCAAATTTGGTGGTAATATCTCAATTTGTTCAAGAGTTATAACCATTTTAGTAAAAGTGACCACACACATTATGAATGTTTTGGCATACCGTTTGACGATAAATTACGATTTTACAATTCCTTTGATAATTTTTCATTTTGGGACTCCAGAGAATGTTTCTGCACTGGTTTGGTTCCAATCGGGCGAACGGCCTACGACTAGTTAAAAAAAATAATTTTTTAAAATAATCTCAAGTATTTATTTTAACATTTTGTTTCAAACCAGTGGTGCTTAAGGCAAAGTTGTTTAGAATGAGGAGGTTTACAGCATGGTCTGAATAATGTGTTTCTTTTTTAAACACATATTGTTGGCATATACAACAATTTACATGCATGTAAAATGCAAAAGCACCTCCAGGTGGCCAATTTTTGTCAAATTTTGCACAGACCTCTTGGGCCAAGAGATAAATAGACATACCATGTTTTTAATGATATGCGACTGTGCTCATAGACCTTGATGGCACCTTGGATAAAGACAGTGCATGCAAAATTTCAAGTCGATCGGACCAACGGTTCCATAGTTAGAGCCATTTTAAGTTTTTTAATTATTATAGCGCCACCAAGAGGCAAAGGTGTGCAATATTTTTTGTGACCTCAGCATAAGCCCATACATACATTTACAAAATTTGGTGATAATACCTCAATCCATTGAAAAGTTATAACCGTTTTAGTAAAACGGACACGCCCACTACGAACGTTTTGGCATACCATTTGACAATAAATCAGAATTTCACAATTCCTTTGATTACTTTTCATATTGGGACTCTGCTTAATCATTCTGCACTGGTTTGGTTCCGATCGGGCAAATGGCCTAGGACGAGTTCGTTTTGAATTTCTTTTAAACAATACAAAATAGCGGGAAAACGAAGGGGCGGAGCAAAATTCTGTCAGGGTACAACTCTTCAGCATAGCCGAAGTATAAAAATATATATATAAAATAAATTAAAAAAAGAGTCATGAGAAATTAAAAGGACGTAGTGTAATGAGTAATTATTTCAAAGCACAAGAAAAGAGATTTGTTTGAATTTCCATTGTGCCTCTTTACTACTTTATTCTGTTTAAACTTTTCTGTTAGTTTAAAAACTTGATTTATGTTATTTTATGAGATAGAATGGAAGTTTCTTCTCCTGAGAGAGTAAGGAAAGGGAGAAAGTAAACATAAGAGAGTTATTATTACTATTTTCACTGTTGAAGAATAACTAAAATATATTATTGTGAGATACTAAAATGAAAAAAGAAGGAATAGCTGTAATGAGATTAGAAACAGCGTGAGGGAGTGGAATGCCCCCCCCCCCCTCCTAATTTCTCCCCCGTCCATCTCTCACTCTCACTCTCGGTCTGAGTTTGATAAGTGTCTGCTTGAAACAGAAACACAAGAGCAGAGTTTGAAGGAACATCTCTAAGTTGTTTTCTTTTCTTCTCTTTTGATTTTATTTTTATATGGAAAATTATATGATTTGACAACAGTGGTAGATACAGTGATATGGAGGAGAGGTTCAAACAGCTCTCCTCATCATGATTAAAGGTTTTATATATTCAGAGGGCAATCTAAATTTAAGGGTTTATACTAAAGACAAGAGATTAAGTTGAATGTTGATCTGACACACTTAATGTAGGTTTAAAACAATCTAGAGACTATTATTGAATTGAGGTGATGTTTTTAAATTAAGCTTCCTAGAAGTTTGACAGAGGCTATCTTTATTTTGTTTTGTTCTGATGTTAGTCCCCACCATGATACATGGTCTTTTGTGACATTTGCTAAAGTAGCAGAAATACAACCAGAATGGAAGTTAGTGATCTGTAAATGAGTTCAATTTTAGCATTGTTATTTAACTTTTAATTTGGACAATTTTAATAGATTGTTACATTTTGAATAATGCTTTGTGAATTTAACCATGTTTTGAACTGTCTCCATATTTAAGCAGTTGTAGATGGTTCCATTGGCTGTGACGGTTCTTGGGTGATACTCTCTGAAAAGAAAATATCTGTTTACTGATACCAGATTATTAAGGATTGGCCAATATGACTGAGCGGTATTGAGACCAGTGGCAAGAGGTGATGACCCAATGACGGGTAAGACTCTCAAATGGCAAAAAAAGGGGGCAACCTAAGGCAGGGCATCACCGCCCTGGAAACCTGCCCAAGAAAGTTTGATATGGGTTTAAGGAAGTGGATGAATGCTCTTAGGTCAGAAGCATCAAAAGGGAGGTCTAGAAGAGACCTCTCAGCCCGACTGCATTTTAGTAACTGCTTTACTAAAACAACTTATCACAGTGTTAAATACCAAGCATTCTGTCACTGTGCCATCAGGGAATCATACCCTGTGTAGAAGATTATTTATAGATTGGGTTTTTGGGGTAAAGTTTTGAGAGCCATTGCAGACAAGGGAGTGCCTGACTTATTAAAGAAGTATGAAACAAACCTGGGAATGTTTGTATGATAATTAATTTAGATTGGAAGATGATTTATTACTTATGCTTTTATTGAACTCATGTACATTTTAATAGTAATGAAGAATGGAAAAAACATGGTGGTGACTAAAGATTAAGATTGCTTTTCTTGTTTGTTTATAACAATCTAAATGGAGTTGTTTAAGAAATAGGGGTGCATGGTTGGCTAAAATTGGTATAATGTTCTGTTGTGTGTTACCATTGATCAAATCGTTCTTGATCTGAGCTATAACGAAACAGATGACACTGATCAATGTGAATGGACCAATGCAATGCAATGACAATTAACCTAGATGGACAGAAAGACCAAATTGGGAGGAAATTGATTCCTCCAATGAAGATATGTATGAGGAGATGAATGATGTTACATATTTAATCATTCTTTTATTGATTTAATACTCTGATTAAGTCTGATGCAGTCTGAAACTATGGAAAACAGCTTAGCTTGCAGTTTCTCTCTGTGTAAGGCCTTTCTGTGTCAAGGGAAAATTTGTTGATGTGATACAGACAGTGAGAGACCTTGGGAAAAAGGAGGAGACAGTATCTGGATGCAGAACAATTCACATTGGTTAGGAGCAGAGGAAGTGCCTGTAAAACCATTAAACAGAAAACAAATACATGCTATTCTGAAATACCTGAGAAAGACTAATAAAATACTTAGGAACTGAAACAAGTCCTCAACCCAGCACAAGCCCAGGGGAAGTCAGGGGTCAGATACTTTTAGTGATCCTCGTCTGACCAGCCTGGTGAAGATTAGTTAAGGATAGATACGAGCTGGGGTTAGAGAGGTACGTTAAAGTACCATACATTGTGATAATAAAAGTTAAATATAACAATGACATCAACACCAGTAGAACAGATGTGCTCAATGTGTCCAATATGTAGAAACATCATAAGGGAACTGTCTAATAAATGGGAAAAAAGAACAAAGAGCTTAAACACAAAATGGCCAGCAGAGGGAACATTTGATGTGGCTATGTGTAGGGAAATGGAAGCATTGATTAAAAATTACAAAGCCAAAAACAAGAACAAGAAAAGGGAAGATAAAAGAGAAAAAGAACAAAAAGTATTGCAGCTGTTTAAAAATCATGGGATAAAATTAATAAAAGCTGAGAGACAGGTAAAAAGACCAGTAGATGATTAAAGTGAAAAAACAGAGAGACCACCTCCTTTTGACTTTATACGTGAGTAAGGGAAGTCAGGCAAAAGATCTAGGACCAATGATGAAAAGAGCGGAAAAGAAAAAGTGAGAAGCAACAGATAATCCTTTAATCTTTGAATCAGCAGATAAAACATGCTTTGTGGTGACTACTAAAGAAAAAGAAAAACTAGATTAAAAAACAGTTGAACTAATGTCAGAAATGGAAAAACATGTGCCTGTTGAACTATAGTCTCAGCATGATACAGATGTAGGTTTAGTAAAATCTGCAAATCCAATTAGAATTAAATTTAAACCAGGATTAAAACTACCAAGAAATCAACAATATCCATTAAAATAGGAAGCTGTAGAAGGAATTGAAAAGACAATTGAGGGATTGAATAAGGCAGGGGTGTTAATTGAAACAGTAAGTCATTGCAACATGCCCATATTGCCAGTTGCTAAGGCAGATAAATCAAAATGGCGCTTAGTACATGATTTGAGAGCAGTTAATGAGGTAACGGAAGACTGGCCTGCAGAAGTTCCAAATCCACATATGCTGTTGAATAATGTTCCACCTGCTGCCAATTATTTTACTGTTATTGACCTCTGCTCTGCTTTTTTCAACATCCCTCTAGCAGAGGATAGCAGACACCTTTTTGCATTCACCTATCAAGCTAAACAATATACATACACCAGAATGCCCCAGGGATTTAAACATTCACCACATGTGTTCAATCAAGTTTTGAAAGCTGATTTGGAAGCTTGCTATCTTAGATTGGATAGCACATTGATACAATATGTAGATGATCTTTTGATTTGTTCAACAACATTAGAGCAATGTCACCAAGACTCAATTAAAGTGCTCACTAAATTAGCTGAAGGAGGTCATAAGGTCTCAAAAGAGAAACTTCAATACTGCCTACCAAAGGTTGAATACTTAGACGTATCATTGCGCATAAAACTAAAGCTATATCACCAAGCCAATTGGAAGGTATAAACAAAGCACCCCAACCACAAACAATGGGACAAATTATGACTTTTTTGGGCATGACTGGTTTTTGTGCTGATTGGATAGAAAATTATGCTATTAAAACAGCTCCCTTAAGAACACTGATGAAACAGACAGGGCATCAAAATCTCCAAGCTCGACTAACATGGGATACGGATGCATTGATGGCCTTCGAATCATTGAAGAAAGAACTTCAGACAGCTCCAGTGTTAGCAACCCCAGACTATACTACACCATTCCATTTATATGTAGCAGATAGAAGAGACAATATGCATCAGCAGTCTTAATGCAGGAGACCTATAGTGGAAGAAAAAAGCAACCAATAGCTTATTATAGCACCAAATTGGACAATGTAGCACAAGGCTACCCGCCATGCTATCAAGGACTTGCAGGAGTATATTTCGCTTATATTAAAGCTTCCACTGTGACCATAGGCTATCCAGTGATAATTTACACACATCACAAAGTAACAGAGTTATTATAGCAAGGTAGATTTGTTTAACGCAAGCAAGGTGTTTGACATATTCAACACTGTTAACTTACCCAGACATTTCCATCAATGCTGGCCAGAGCTGCAGTCAAACAGATGATCAATGTGACTGTAAAGCCATCTGGAATTGATATTGGGGCCACCGTACGTACCATAGGCCCTGGACTGGATGAGCTGGATGAATTCTAGTAAAACCCCTGGCATGACATAAAATGGTAGAGAAGGGGTGCCTTTTTGTTTTGACTCTTTGTTTTAAATTTTCTCTTGTTTTTGGATAGCAAGGGAGTCAGTATACTCGTATTTTCTTTTGTAATAAAATTAGGTAGTACTTTAGAATGGATAGAGTAGTCAGGAAGTAAGAAGGTATTATGTTTATTATTTTGGCATATACCCCTTCCTGAAGTGATTATTTTCTTTTAAATGATGTTTGTTGTTTAATCAAACCATGTGAATGAAAGAGAATGATGACGGTCTGAAGCAGATCATTATCCATGTTATGAGTTAATGTAACTAGGTAATGTAACCAGAGTTTAAAATTAAATAAGGTTTACTGTTATTATCTGCACTATATGCACTTATAAATGTTTTGTTTAACTCATCTTTGAAGGTACTAATAATCAAGTAAATTACTATAGAATGTACCTTTATGAACTCAAAAATCACTGAAAGTGCCACTGGAGGTCCAGAGACATTCAACATAACAAATACAGGTTCGACGAGCACCTCAGTGCTTAGCAGCAAGAGCAAAAAATACTCTACTGGTGGTTTAAAAACCCGTTGTCTGCTCCAACACCACCAGATAATGCTCCAGGCTACCGAAAATGTCTGTGAGTTCCTCTGGCACCATGGGATGTATCATATGCTGAATGATCTACTGATATATATATATATTGTCTAATCACTATAGTATGTTAACCTACTGAAATAAATCTAATCACTGTGTATTCTACATAACGCAAGGCCACCTTTGCATGCACATGCTTTATACAAGAATTTGATTATTGTTACCCTCCAGAAAAGAACTTAGCTAGGGAGCGATGAGATCTTTTACTTCCTTCTAGTCAAATGTGAAGGGAGATGTTTGGTCTCGTTGCTTCTCTGGAGTGCAGTTCCATAAGTGCAGGTATTTGTTAGAGGAATGTGTGACTTATATTGATCACTTGAAAAAATAAAGGAGCCTGGCTTGTGAGGTTGCACTCTGGGAAAGGGCAATAGAAGGTGAGACTTTGCAAAAGTCTCAAAGGAGGGAATATATAGTAGATTTTTATATATCAGATGTAGAAATTTACTAATATAGAATAGCCTGGGCTTTGTGTGTGACTCAGGAGAGGGCATATGAGGTTACTAGAAGTGTGGACTTTGTGTGACCCAGAAGAGGGCATTTGAGGACACTGAATGTGCTGATGCTGCAAGAATTGCTCTGTGTCCTTGGCTGAAGCAGAGAATAATGGTACCAAGACAAAAACTCTGGTAGAGCATAGCAATGTATAATTTCATGATAAAATAATTTAATTAAAAACCAGATTCCCACCATTGAAAAGAGGTCAAAGGTTCTGTGAAATAATGGTGGGAAACAGAATCCATTTGATAAAAATATAAATGCTAGATATCAAACTGCATAAAACAGAAGGGTTTTGACCGAGACAGTCAGATCTCAGCTGACATCTCGGGTTTGTTGGTATGTTCAATAAACTCTAACATTTGACACCTGGAACTCCTGACTTCGAGAGTTTTCTTATAGAGAGGGGAGAAAAATCTTCCACGCTCCACAACAGTATCCAATGGATTCTGTTTCCCACCATTATTTCACAGAGCCTCTAACCTCTTTTCAATGGTGGGAACCTGGCTTTTAATTAAAAAAATAACATTTTAAATTAATTTATTATGAAAATATACATTCAGTTACTTTAATAATTGGTTGTGTTAATTTTTTGACTTTGCTGTACTTTCCCAGAGCTTTCTCATGACTCAGTACCAAATGCGTCCTTCATTTCCCGTGAAATGAAGGATACAACAGATGGATACTTTGCGGCCTTGCCTACCCCAGAATTCATTGCGCGCCAGTGACGACAGGATTTTTTTGTGAGAAATTGCCGAATTACACTTTTAAATGTAAGTATTGGGTTTCAACTTAAATATCTAATGATACAAATGTAAAAAAAACAAACAAAAAAAAAACTTTAAAGTGGTTCAAATGTTGACTTATATCATACTAAGATGCTATTATATATAGTTTATACTTTTTATTATATAGAGAAATGGACCATGGTGAAAATATTTTCTGTTTCACAGTTTGTGAACCCTGTTTTGTTTTCAGACAGTTTAATATAACTTTCAAAAAAGTCCAGTACAAACTTTACAGTCACTCGGCAGCTGTCACAGTTGTTCAAGAACAAGAACGGTCCTCCGTAGGCTAGACTGTCCCAATTAACAACGCTCAGTCCGACCTTTGCGGCCTTCGAAGGCATGGCCTTTGAATTGGGACACAGCCATTGTGTGTATGTGTGAAACACCACGTGATTACAGAGACGTACTCGTTAGTGCCAACCATTGGCCGATTTCTTTCAAATTTCTCACAGACCTCTAGGGCCAGGAGTCGAACAGGCCCACTGAGTTTTGTGCCGATCGGCCTCTGATAACCTTGTCTAATAGGTGCGCAAACATTTTTTTTTATATGCCAATGTCCTCATAGACAGCTATGGCACCTTGGACAAAGACATTGCATGCCGAATTTCAAGTTTTTTTGGTATTATAGCGCCACCATGTGGCAAAACCGTGCCAACTATTCTGGGCGACCAAAGATTGACCTCTTACATAAGCATGCCAAATTTGGTGAAGATATCTCATTTCCTTCAAGAGTTATAGCCATTTACGTAAAATTGGCCAGTCCTACTTCCGATGTTTTCGCATAATCGAAAGTTCAAACTTTTTTTGATAACTTTTGATATTGAGACTCCATAGAATCGTTTGGCACTGATTTGGTCACGATCGGACGAAAAACCTAGGACTAGTTCACAAAAGTAGGTTTTATGAAAAATCCAAGATGACAGAAAATTTGAAATCGGAGATATACGTTTTGTTTGGTTTGAGCCAAGGATTCGAATGGTATAAAGCACTTGAACCCCTAAAAATCTTAACAATTACAAAAGGGTTTCAGCGCTAAGTGCTTGAACCCCTAATAATAAAAATCGTAACAATTACAATAGGGTTTCAGCGGTAAGCGCTTGAACCCCTAATAATAATAATAATAATAATAATAATAAAAATCTTAACAATTACAAAAGGGTTTCAGCGCTAAGCGCTTGAACCACTAATAATAAACATATTAACAATTACAATAGGGTTTCAGCCCTTCGGGCTTGAACCCCTAATAATAATAACAATAAAAATCTTAACAATTACAACAGGGTTTCAGTGCTAAGTGCATGAACCCCTAAAAATCGTAACAATTACAACAGGGTTTCAGCGCTAAGCGCTTGAACCCCTAATAATAATAATAAAAATCTTAACAATTACAATAGGGTTTCAGCGCTAAGGGCTTAAACCCCTAATAATAATAATAATAATAATAATAATCTTAACAATTACAATAGGGTTTCAGCGCTAAGCGCTTGAACCCCTAAAAATCCTGACAAATACAATAGGGTTTCAGCCCTTTGGGCTTGAACCCCTGAAAATCGGAACAAATACAATAGGGTTCCTGCACCTTCGGTGCTTGGACCCCTAATTATAGCAAAAATGTCAAATTATTCAGTTAGCAAAAAATTTTAAATTACAATTAAAAATTGATATAGATAGATTGATTCTCTGAATGGTGATTCATGAGACTGTCACCACATTTAGACAACATCATGCCAAGACATCGAAGATGCTAAATTGCGAATAGATTTGTATGTATCCAACGGTGTTGCCATGGCGATTCACTAAAATAATGGCAAAAATAGGCAAACAGGAAGTGTCTCATATCATCTGCGTGCATTGTGTGATTTAGATTAAAATTTAGTTTTTCTTGGGGGCTAATCACATGGATGTGGCTATTGTGGGTCACGGTCATAGCACCACCAACTGGAAGCAGGAAGTGTGGCACTTACAACAGACTTTGAAAAAGTTATCTTACATTTACCCAAATTGCTTAAATTGTTTAGACACTGCTGATGGAAAATTTTGTGAAGTTGTCGTCAAACTGGAATGGTGGCATATTTCTATTACTCATTGAATGATTAGGGTCCAAGTTTACATTAATGTTGAGTTGTTGCTGTGTCCACCTTGCATTGTTTTCCGAAAGCCAACGGGTGGAAATGGATCGATGGTGCTTGGGCCTGTCATCGCTGCTCGGAGCTATATTTATTTTTATTACGCTTCTTTTCAAGGTTTTTGGTACTTTTGGGGTACATAACATGCGTGAAAACTCTTGAAAGTTTGCACACACATCAGAGTTGCTGGCCATTAGGGCTTGCCAAAGTTGGAGGGAGGGGTCATGCAGGGGGGGGCGGTGCAGCACCACCTAGAACATGGGCCTGTTCGGGGGGCTCTGTAGCACATCCCTTTTGAGCTATAGTCACCAAATCTTTGTACACATTTAGATCTCATCAAGCTGGACAACTTTTGCGCTGACAGTCATAAGCTCTGCCCAAAAGGAAGTTGGCCATTTTGCATTGTTTGAAAATTGCATGCTCTGGAATTTGATAAACTCCTCAGAGGGATTTCACGTTACAGGTACCAAATGTGGGCGACATCATGCCAAGACATTGACGATAATAAATTGCGAAGGATTTTTGATATATATCGAACGGTGTTGCCATGGCGAAGTGATAAAATAATGTCAAAAATTGGAATAAGAATTTGTCTCATATCTTCTGCGTGCAGAAAATTAAAAACATCAAAATTGAGCCAAATGTTTGTCTTTGCAGGCTGATCACATTGATGTGGCTATTGTGGGTCACGGTCATAGTGCCACCAACTGGCGGAAGGAAGTGTGTCACTTTTAACAGACTTTGAAATATCCCTATTATGTTAACCTGAATTGCTTCAAAAAATTTTAGAATAATGTCAAGACAGTGCAGATTAAAAATTCTGAAGGGATTCTTGATATCTTAAATATTGTTGCCATGGCAATGCATTAAATGTCATTATTACTTTTTGTGCATATTCACATGTTTTGAGGTATTTGGCATAACTGGATTTTAAAGTTCATTGTTAATAAACATATTTCTTAATTTTTATATAAATAAAATATAATAAAAATATCAACTGAAATGTAAAAATACTAGAAAACCCAGGCTATGTCTAAATGTCCAATAGAGGGCATCCAAGCTCCATTGTTGAATGATTTCCAAAATAACACTGAGAAGATTTCGTGTTGTCTCTATAAGGGATCCCTCTTTCGTACGTTATGTATATTAAGTATGTTTAACTACGTTCTTCAGTTATTTATATTTCTCATTTCATGTGTTAAACATCTCCAGTTCTTGAGTTGGAGTTTCTGTTTCATTTGATCTGTGATATGTTTTGATTGCCAATCTGGCGCTGGAATGTGTTTTTTTGAATTAATGATAAATGTTTGTTCTATCAGAGTTGTTTAGTGTCTCTCGGCCATATAGTTTGTGTATATGTAGAGCATGTGTTTTGTCTTTCTCTCTCTCTCTCTCTCTCTCTCTCTCTCTCTCTTAATCACTTTCAGGTGTGGGGTAACCAGGTGATCTGATTGTTAATGGAGAGCAGCAGAACTCAGTGTGTTTCCTTCCTATATAAACCGAGTGTTTCATGGCTGGGTTGTGTGATGGGTGTTCATGAGCTGTGCCATCTTGGTCTCGCACAAATTCCCGCTGTTGGGGCGGACTTTTCTGTGTTTTTTTGTTTTGTTTTTTTATCTACACAGTGTTGATATGGCAACAAGTAAACAAATTAAGTTTCGTCTTACCAGCATGTGTGGAAATGTTTAAACCACGTGTGTGACAACTAACCCCACGTTAGTTTGTGCCCCACGCTCCTCTAGGCAACGAATTTTAAAAGTATATGCTGAACACTTGTATGCTGAAAGTAAGTGTTCATAAATGTTTTTACTGATATAAAAATGTCAATTATTAACAGTAGATATATGCAATATACAGAATGATAATATGACAATTTTCATATGTATGTTGTTTTTTAAACACTTGTGGAATTTAAATGTGTACATAAATGCTCAAATATATGAACTCTAATTGTATTTGTTCATATATGGCCAGTGGCGATTTCTCAGGTCCAGCAAAGCCTTCTCTGCTGCATAACATGCCTAATAAATATTTTTTCATTCTGACTGACCTTTTTGCCTATGTATTTTCAATTGCTTTCCACTCATAATTCATCTACAAATGAATAGCAAAAAATAAAAATGTATCCAATCAGAATTTATTCCTTGATGCTTACAAGCATCTGTTTCAACTGTTTCACAAATCGCATGCCCCAAGCAGCTTGTGAGTTTGAGCTCCACCCCATCAGGCCTTCAGAATTCCACAGAATCCCTCAATACTGCAGTGAATAGGCATCTAAAGTCAGACTGTCAGATTCATCAGCCAATCAGATTGATTTATTTGTTCTTGTGGGTGTGGTCTTTAGGATATGTTCCAGTCCACTTGCCTTCTGGCTCGCCTTGAGTGATGCAATCATGCTTTAAGTGATGTAGGTAATTTGAAATCGAAGAGCGCAAGATCTTGCTGACGAGTCTGTCACTCACTGCTGGTATTGTCGTTGAGAAAGAGATCCTTATGGATTTACAAACCTGAGATGTTCTGCATGATTGTGCGATTGATAAATTAAACAGGAAAGGAGGGCTGCTTTTCACTTCAAGCAAATTGGTAAGTGCTTTTTGCATTGTTATAGCAACATCAGGAGTTTTCTAAGTGTAATTTATGCTGCTTGAGCATTCAGTGTTGGATCAAGTTTTGAAAAGTAACCGTGATACCTGACTAAACAATTTATTGCATGGGCCGCGGCTATATTTGTACAGACTTATTGTACTTCTATTTTAAACTTGGATAATTTTATGTCTTTCTCCGAACAGAAAATTACAATACAAAAATAATTAAGGGTCTTTCAATACCCACAGCTTTCACCTAAATGTATGCTATTTTTGTGTGCATTTTTTTTTTTTTTTTTTGGTTGCTAACTGCATATTCAGTTATTATGCACTAAAATATTTACATGTAATTGCATTTAATTACAGAGGTATATAATGATGATTTGTGAGTTTTCACTGCAAAACAACCCCAAAAAATTCAGCAAAATTTGAGAAAAGCAGCAGCAAATTCAGCCATTTTGTAATTTCAGCTAGCCAAATTACGTGGCCATTTCCTAAATACACCGTAATTTGATGACCAAACTTTAGTTGAGGCAATGTAACTGATTACGCAGAAAAATGAAATTCCTGTATCCGTTGCCAGATGTTGTGGCAACATCGAAGAACAATAGTTGGTAGTCTTTGCTTTTAATGATTATTCTATAGGCGGACACGCAGTAGTCTAACCTAATTTAATTCCTTATTTTCCCAACATCATTTAAAGGTGTAACACTTAAAAGATGGGAAAGGATGAAGCTGGGACCGGCTTGATAAACAAATAGACATTTTAATAAAATTTTTCAACGTCCAAAGAAACAAAAACATGCACTGCTTTTCAGCCAGCTGCGTTAAATCATAACGACATTCAGACACACGGACAAGCTTCGTACATCTCTGTCCCGTCTGGAGCTTAGTAATGGGTCGTTGTTCATTTTGTGTTGGCCGCTCCGTTCGTTTGTTACGTGAAAACCGCATAGGCGCTGTAAAGGAAACAAATGATTCATTCACCTCTCGAGTCTTTTGGTCCAAATCGTTTGTTCTTTTGTCATGTGACAGCCATATAAAGATTCCAGAGGTGAACTAATCTTTCTGTTTCTCATAATTTGTCCTTGGCTGCATTATAATTTGTTCCTTTTTGGGAATATAATCAAAGTTTGCATATGTAGATGTGTTGGGATTTGCCTATTGAAAATGGTAAATGACTTCATTACAATATAAGCTTCATATCTACATATTTTTTCAATAAATAATTATATTAAATTATAGCAAAAATTTAAAATTAATCAGTTAGCAATAAAATAAAATAAAAATGAACAATTAAAAATGAATATATATAGTGTGTGTGTGTTTTATATATATATATATATATATATATATATATATATATATATATATATATATATATATATATGGCAGACCTCTGCCTTTCCTGTGGAGGAAGCAGGAGCCGGATGAACAATCCACATAAGACTTTAATGCCACACTTTTCAGTGTACATAAATACATAAATGTGCTTTTCTGCACAATAAACAAACACATTCAACAACACTCAACAGCATTGCTTTTCAGCAGTCACTGTATGGAAATGGACCCATGGTGCTTGGGCCTGTCATTGCTGCTTGCAGATATATTATTCTACTTGGTCCTGTCCTAAAGTATACAACAACAGACCAAGAGATTTAGGTCTGTTGTTGTATAAATCTAGCATATATGCTATTACTGACTGCCAAAAATGCATTGCTTTAAAATGGATGGATAATGGATATCACCGTCATACTAATTGAAATGTTGATATCAGAAATTAAAAGCTGTATACCACTTTAAAAAGATAACATACTGGCTAAGAAAAGTGTCTGAAACCTACTAGACCAGACTGATTCTCACTCTAAATAATATGAAATGCTTTGTGATATATCTGTTCTACCAAACAGACTTTTACATGTCTTTTATGTAATGTGTAGTATACATTTTGAAAATGATTGTGTATTGTGTTTAAGTTCAAAAAGCAAACAAATAAAATAAATAAAGAAATAAAATTAGAGCAGCACAGTTTCACTTGTAAGAAAAACAAAGATAAAGGAAAGAAGGGAAAGAATAGCTTTTAGCTGCAAGTGACTATAAAACTCTATTGCAGCTCTGGGCTGGTTGAAATAGAAATAAGTGCAGCCTGCAAAAATATACTCAGAGGAATGCATGGGGGACACATAGGGTCACAATGTCAGAAATAACCTATAAGACAGAAACACAGCTTTTCTCAGTTAATGGACAGACATAACTGCTTCTGTGGTGTTGCAAAAGTAATTATGACTCACTACTCAGGTATGTGTGGAGACTGACAATTTGCGATATTATTATTTATAGTTTACTCTACTTTTACTTGCATCCTAAAAATAGCATGCCAGGAAGCTGTAATTCATCCCTCCATGCCAGGAAGCACTAGTTGCAATGGTGCCAGTTATGATGAGATGGTGTGGTTTCCTACAATGCCAACCATTGCACAATAAATGCTGACTTATACGAAACATTACTGTACTTACCAATGATACATTCTGTCACATTCCCTGTTTTTTGTATTGACTTTTATGTTGAAATTCTTGTTTAGTTCCCATGTTTCTGTTTCCTGTTAGTTTGTAGTCCTTTTGTAGTTTCATTTTATGATTGATTATCCACTGATTGTTTCCACATGTATTCCTCATTCCCTTGTATGCCCCTGTGTATTTAAAACCTTGTTTTCCCTGTTTCTTTTGTCAGTCTTCATATGTATTATCATGTTCTGTACCTGATTCCCTGTGTTTTGTTTTCATTTTATTCTGAGTTACCGTGTTCATCTTTCGTTTACATTAAAAGCTGCATTTAGATCCTCATTTCTCATCTACCTCATTACAGAAAGACTGACCAAAGAATGGATCTAGTGGCTGTCAGAATTTTGCTCCTTCAACAAGGGGACCATCCAGTTGAGGATCACGTCCATGAGTTTTTAGAGCTGGCAAATGTAGTTCAATATCCAGACCGCTCTCTGGTGGTTTTCTTCCAGGCCGGACTGAATACTGCACTGAGGGAACTGATGCCTCCGGCTGATCCTCACTGGACGCTCGGCAAATATGTGGAGAAGGCTCTGGAACTTTGCGGTTCCCTTTATACAGTGGATTATGGCGGAAACCCCGGGCCAAAACCTTCGTCTTTGGCTCCCTTGTCCAAGCCCTCCACGGCCCCTGTCTCGAAAGCCCTCTACGGCCCCTGTCTCGAAAGCCCTCCACGGCCCCTGTCTCGAAGCCCTCCACGCCCCCTGTCTCAAATCCTTCCATGGCCCCTGTCTCCAAGTTGTATGATTTGCCACTGATGTCGGTGCATAGGTCCATGAAGACCCTACTTCAAAAATTGTCTGCGCCCATGCCTGCCACGGTCAACGAGCCAACGCCCACGCCTGCCATGGTCAATGAGTTGCCAGTCCCAGAGCCAGTGTTGCCAACCTCGTCCGTCCCAGAGTCAACGTTGCCACCCATGTTCGCGACCACGGAGGTCATTTCCCATTCATCCAGGACTCTTTGTCTCGAGCCTCCCATGGCTCCGCCTTCCACGGCTCCGCCCCCAGAGTCTTCCACGGCTCCGCGTTAGTTGCTAGTGCGCCTCTTGAGTCCAGGGGAGTGAGGTTTACAAATACCGCACAGCTATCACGTACCAGCTGGCTCCCGTAACATGTACATGAAACATTTTATACTGAAGATCAGGGGTAAACGAATCTTCAGATACACACACTTCAGTGGCAGGGTGGATGGAGCTTGATGTCCATATAGGAGTTTTCTTTAGGATTTTGGAAAGTTGCAGGTTTGTGGAGGTGACTGGTGGTAGAAAGTGTCTTTCATTTAAACTATGATAACAGAGGAATTTTCATGACAGGTGGTGGGTATTGGTCACTGGTTTTACCCATTTATCCACAGTTACCAGTATTTACTGAGGTTCTCTGAGACGTGTATAATATTATACAGTAACAAATCCATTAAAATAATAATAATAATACACATACAGTATTATGCTGAACTAAATAGTGGTGGTTGGTAAGGCAGGGTGAACAGGTGTAATCATGAGCTAGTCAGATGTCTGTGGTTGTTGCACCTTGTCTCTGTGTTTATTTCAGCATCTCCCACTAAATGCATTCACATGCAAATGGAGCCCTGGAAGTTGGGGACTGTCAAACTCATTTTGGGTCGTGGGCCGGTTTGGACTAAGCGACATTACTTGGGGGCTGAAGTTTATATTTATAAATTTTATATATATATATATATATATATATATATATATATATATATATATATACTTTGTTTAAATCACTTTTTACATTTTTGTAACGTTAAAGGATGGGCAAGGAGGAGGCGGGAACCAGCAGTACAGTCAACATAACTTTAATGATGTAACTGAACTTAAAACAACATAAAACAAACAAACACACACACACACACACACACAGTGTGGCCGAGTGTGTCTCTCTCTCTCCCGAACTGGCATCTCCGGCTCCTCTTTATCTCTCTCTCCCGCTGATTAGTTGACTTAGTTGTTAATTTATTAAATTATCAAATGATTAGTAATGTACACATCTGAAATTATGTGATTGTGTTTTTGTATATAAAATCTCACAGTTTATTTTGGACTGGTTTACAACTGCTTTTAGATAATTGGATCTACCAGACCTACGTTATCATTTGTAATCAGTCAATTATTTCTCTGTTAGCACATATGTCATTGAACATCCTCAAATAATGCCTTAAAAAAATTCCAGTTCTAAATTACCTTTATTTACTTTAAACAAGTCATCAAACACGCCTCTACAAGTGATAAAACTTATGTGCATTGGCACGGAAACTCGCATAAGCGCAAATTTGCTTTTCAGTTTAAACTGGACCCGAGTGATACAACCAACCCAGAAAAACACAATCTTTTCAACTATAAAGTTTGTTGGAGTCGTTTATGGCAATAATGAAAACATGGACTGGTACCAGGAAAAATATTACAGGTAAAAGTGAAATTCATAATTGTTTTTCAGTTGTCTCCATGGAATGATTATACTGTAGATTTGATACATTAATAGGTTTCTGATTTAATGCTATCAGACTTTGGGTCTGTAAATTAAAATGAGGAATTTCTCATCCTAATTTTGTGTTCAGTTTTAAAGGGCGTATTAAGTTATCCAGAAAAGAGCAGTGAATGTTTTTCTCTTTTTCAGTGTTGTTGCTTTATTAATATTCCCTACAATTTTATATGTATGAATCAAATGCAATCTAAAGGACTGTGGTTATTTATATAATAATTATTATATTAGTAGATACCATGTGCCCCCTTTGCTTTTCCTTGATATTTTTAAAGCATTATAAAGTGAATCTGGACTTTATATGCATCAAATGTTCATGTCTTGTGCATGCACTCTTTATATGTACAGCAAGGTTTAATCATGGATTTAACAAATAAAAAATATTTGCCCTGCATAAAGTGAGATTTTTTTTCCACCAATATATATATATATTCGATGAAATCATGTTTAATGATCCTAAAACAAATAAAAATGGTTTAATTCACAAATTACACTGCCTTCGTTTAAGATTTTTTTTTCTAATGTACAATAATTTATAGCTTTTGTCTCTGCGCATGAATGCAGCAAGCGATGTCGAAGATGTTATCTGCAACCACTAATCTACAGTCAGTTTTTTACATTTCACTTCTCGTTAAGATTTTGATTTGGCTTTGGAAAACTGACCAGCAGTTATGTGCCACTTTATCCCGAAGCAGAAATCGAAAGCAACAGGCGGTCGATTAATTGAGATAATTCCGCTATGAAATTCTCTATGCGAGAGCGGAAATCTTTACCAATCAAATGCTCAATTGTACAATGGAGGCACGAAAGCAGAATGCTCTGTCTGCAAATTAGGACACACTGATCTGCAAGATCATACTTGTTTACTGGTTTTGATGCAGGGATTTTTTGTGTGTGTTTGCCAGGATTCAAGGAAAAATGCTTTGCCAATATACAGTATTATTAAGCTTACATATTCAATTGAGGGTACTCTAACATTTGCAACCCTGCAGAACCGGGCTCGCATCTAGCTGGCAGCTGCACTGACATATGGCAAAACAACAAGATACATTATTTATCTATTAATTTATAATTGAATAGTAGTGTAGTCCACTAGCTCACCTTTTGCTGTACTACCATCGCGTAGCACATCCTCGTGCTCTCTGGCAATGTGACACGATTCCAAAAGGAATATTTGCTAATTCTCATGGTCTCTCCACTGTCCCTTTTGATTTCCTCATTCTTAGCTTTGATTAATACTTTGCAAACCTTATAACCTAAATAAATGCAACTTCACTAAAACAATGTTAGAGTTCCATAACCTCAGGCCTATTGCTTATTTCGCAGATTCCCTAACCAGCATATCACGAAGCGCATTCTGGGTTGAGCGAGCGGCCTGAGCGAGCGGAGTGGAATCTTCAAAAAGGCGCTCTCCGCTCAGGTGAATTTATCTCCGCTCAATGCTCCGCTCCGCTCACATGCTGTGGTCGGGGGTGCCAAATGCTGCCCTGAGCCAGAGTCAACCGGTCTGTTCTGACAGGAATCTCCCAAGGCGCTTCCTGCAGGAGAGAGACCAGCACTGAAAACCATACTTGAGATGGCCAATATGGCGCAACAGAAGCCGAACCCAAACCTCCCGAATTCTCTGCAGCACAGCGTGAAGTAGACTGATTGGAGGGAATGCATAAAGACGCGTTGTCAGCCACTGATGCGCCAACGCATCAATGCCCAGCAGTGCTGGGGCGAGAGGGAAAACCAGAGGGGACAGTGTGACGTCTCGATCGAGGCGAACAAGTCTACTTCCACTCTGCCGAACCTTCTCCACATTTATTTCACAATCTGAGGATGTAATGTCCATTCTCCAGGCATCAGCCCTGTCTGGACAGGAGATCCGCCCCCAAATTCAATCGGCCTGCGACATGTACGGCTCGTAGAGACAGCACATTGTCCCGTGCCCAAAGAAGAATGCGCCATGCCAGCCTCAGCAAGGAGCGCACCCCTCCCTGGCAATTGATGTAGGACACCACTGTCCTGTTTTCCGACCGGTTAAGGACATGGCTGTCCTGAATCTCCGGACAGAAATATTATAACGCCATCAGCACTGTAAACATCTCCAGACAGTTTATGTGCCAATATCGCTGCTGGCCCGTCCAAAACCTGTAGGCTGGACAGCCCTCGTATACAGCGCCCCAACCCGTGGAGGAGGCGTCTGTCATTATAACTCTTTGGCGGCACACCTGTCCCAATGGAATGCCCAACATCAGAAGGTGCATCCGTTTCCATGGTAACATTGTTCAGTAGCACCCACGTGCCACTTTGAAGGGACAAAATGCATGTGTCAGTGATTGAAGTCCCTTTATGGAGTTCATCCAGCACTGAAAATGTCTCGCAGACAACATGCCCAGGGGAATGACATCGGAAGCTGCGATCATGAGCCCCAAAAGCCTGTGTAATGTTCTCGCAGGGAGAACACATCCCACTTTGAACATCGCTAGACACCGACGGAATGACAGAACGCGAGCTAGAGACAGGCGTGCCTGCATTGACTGTGAATCTAGGTCCACCCCTAGAAACAGTGTCTGTTGCCTTGACAACAGTAGGTTTACACACAGCCCTAGATTGTCAAGTGAATGAGAATGACATCTTGATGTTGGGCAGCCAAAGTCTCTGAGTGGGCTAGCACCAACCAGTCATCTATTTAATTCAAAACACAGATGCCCTGAAGCCTCAAGGTGTCAAAGTCGCATCCATGCATTTTGTGAAAGTGCGTGGTGCCAATGAAAGTCGGAAGGATGCAAAATTTATACGCTTTGCCCCCAAAAGTGACTCTGAGAAAGCACCTGTGCCTCTGTGCAATCTGAATATGGAAGTAAGTGCCCTTCAAATCTGTTGTCACAAACCAGCCCCTGGCTGCACTTTTGGTATTATTTGTTTTTGCTTTTGCATTCTGAATTGACATTTCATTTGCTTGGAATTCAAGCACCTCAAATCCAGAATGGGACGCAAGCCGCTGTCCATTTTTGGGACCAGGAAATAATGGCTGTAAAAACTGCACTCTGAAAAGGGGGAATTTCCTCTATTGCCCCTTTTTCTAAGAAAGAGTGAATTTCCTGCCTCAAAAACAGGGCTTCTCGAACAGAAACCTCTGTCAGAAGTACCCTGTTGAACACAGGCGGGTTTCGCCTGAACTGAATTATATAACCATGCTTTATTGTTCGAAGCACCCACTTTGAAATGCCCTTCAACTGCTGCCAAGCGGACAGACGGGCAGACAGAGGGATTAATGCATGGCTTTGGCCTGTAGTGCGACCTGTGACCACTAGATGGTGCACTTGGCTTATCTTTGTCTCTGAACCAGCGTCACAGCAGAGGAGAAAGCTTGCTCCTTTAAAACTGAGGCTGGCTGAGGAGGTTTTAATAATTGTTTTGCCTTTTATTGTATTCAGGCATGAAATACGGGTGCCCTGAGATACCTTCGCAGCAGGTACACTAGTAGAATAAACGCTTTCCCTGGTATTTTGAAACGGGAAAATTGTATAAACATTGGGGGAGATATTTATTTGGGAGAGCTGGTTTTTCACAATGGCCCCAGCATTGTGTATGGGGGACAATGTGTGCTGTTTATGCTCATTGTGTTTTGTGTATATCATATTCTGCTATGCATGTCTCGAAACCTTTGGTCATGGAGACAGAGGCCGAATTAGATCAGGCAATTATAAGACCAGACATTCTGAATGAATTTACAGCAGAGGACGCCAGATAACCCATCTTCCCTAGCATAGAATGGGGAAGAATGCAAACATGGAGGGGAATTGAAAACAAGCAGGCTCGCACAATGGCCCCAGCATTCTTATGGGGGGACAACGTGTGGTGCTTATGTTCACTGTTTGCCTTTTGTGTACACTCGTGCTTTGATGAACATCAAATTCTATTATGCATATCTCGAGACCTTTGGTCATGGAGACAGAGGCTGAACTCGAGAAGCAGTCTCTTTTTTTTTTTGGCTCCCCGGCAAGATGCGGGGGAAAACTGTATCCTATTCTGGTTGTCGGACGTTTGAGGCGCGTACAACGGTGAAACGGATACATCTATACGATCCAATTTTGCTCACTGAATGGCTTATTTCCTTCGATATACAGCAAGCCCATAGGCTGATGTGTAGATCTGTTTTTATTGTACATTGAGTTATATTATGCATGATCCTCGCGTGATCCATGAATGGGCGAAAGATAAAGAAAACGAGTTAAAATACCTCACATCTCCTGATAGAATCCCAAAAGAATAATGGCACCGATGAAGCACTCGCACGTTGGTTCGCCATCACTCCACTGGGGAGTATTATCTTATTCCAGACCCACGCTCTGCCACCAGGCTCACCGGTCTCTGCATGATCCCCTCAGCTGCGAGCAATGCACTTTGAACAGGGAGGGGAGAGAGTGAGAGGCCGAGGCTGCACCTCTATTGCCTTATTCATGTGCATTCTCCCAGAATGACACAGAAAAAGAAAATAAGGACAAGGGGCAAATTATTCCTTACCTCCCGACGACAAATTCATTATACAGCGCTCTGTACGCACGTGGTAACTCTTTTGCACGCTTTGTTCATCAGAAAATGGCCGCCGAACTAGGCCTCAGAGCATGTCCGATGAGGCTAGCGCTTTCGCTCAGGGGGAGTGCGACAAACACGAGAAAGAAACCTTTCGTACTCCAACTTCTCAGACACAGAGCCGAAAACCTCAAATGGCTCCCGCACATGGAGCTCCAAATCTGGAGGCTGTGGAAGTGGAGCAGGTGGGGATAATGCCTCGTGGCGAGAAATTACGAGCCTCGAAAAGCGCTGCTATCTCCCTCGGATCCCTGTAATGTTTAGAAAAACATACATTAAAATTTCCTCTGAAAATTTCTATGCTGTATAACAACATCCTTATGTGTTTTCCACTCAAAAGGGAGAATAATGATCCTCGCTTCGACGTGAGACATTGGTACAAACACAGGCTTCGTGCACTGAAGAACAGAAAATCTGACACGATGGCACGAAGCAAGCGCCTTTATGGAGCTTGTGACGAAGCTCCCTGAGGGCGTCGCTTAAGCACCATCAGCCAATAAACTGCCGTGATTGTGTAAGGGTGTCACGAACTGCCTTGTGTTTATCACATCACCTTCCCATTATGTTTGGACTGTTAGACTACACTTCCCATGATGCACCTTTTTGATCACACTCATCTGTTCCCTATCTTTGTTCCCAGGTGTTTTATGTTTTTTCATTACCCATGTGTGTATATATAGCCCTCATGTTTCCCTTAGTCTTTGACGGTTCTTGTTTGTTTGTTAGCATATTAGTGTATGATGTTACTTACCTAGTTATCAAGCAAACTGCTGTTATGTTTGATTTCCCTTTTACTCCAGTGTTTTATTTTCATCTTTGTTCCTTCTTCATCTTTTGAGTTCCTTAATAAATAGTTCTGCAATTGGATCCCTACTCTCTCGTCTCGTCCTTCCCAGTCTCGTAACAGAAGAACCAACCAAAAGGATGGATCCAGCAGAACAACTCGGGTGATTCACCAAAGGGTCGTCTTCCGTGGAAGTTTACTGTGTAAGGTTCTGGAGCTTGGCCTGTCAGGTGAGCTAGGATGAGAGAATCCTCAGGACCATGTTCTAAGATGGTCCCTTTGGACTGTGACGGCCTGCCCCTTGGTGACTTCATTACTAACATCGTAATGGCTGGTCTTTTGCATTCTACTCCAGCAGCCAACCCTCTTGCAGTGGCTTCCATGGCTCCTTCCTCCAGGCCTTCCACAGCCTCGCCCTCCAGGCCTTCCATGGCCAATGATCCAACATCCATGCCTGCCACTGCCAATGAACCAATGCCCATGCCTGCCACGGCCAACAAGCTAGTTCTGTAAGCCTCGTCTGTCCCAGAGACAGCGTTGCAATCCTCATCCATCCCAGAGCCAGCGTTGCAAGCCTCATCCATCCCAGAGCCAGCGTCTCAAGCCTCGTCCATCCCAGAGCCAGCTTTCATGCCCGCTTAAGCCCTAGAGGGATTTTGGGGGGGCAGCTGCTTTGGCTCAAGTGGTTTCCGCTGAAGGGAGCTCGGAGACCACTGGAGTCATAGTAGCCTCCACCCCAGCCTCGGTGATCTTCGAGCCTCCCATGGCTCCGCCCCTCGAGCCTCCCATGGCTCTGCCCTTCGAGCTTCCCATGGCTCTGCCTTCTGAATCTCCCACAGCTGTGCTCACAACCGTCTGTAAGCGGAAGAGGAGAAGGGCTCCTACTCCCCAGGCACTGCCAGTGCTCATGACCACAAAGGTCGTTCCCCTATCACTGCCCATGCTCACGACCATGGAGGACATGCCCCAGTCACTGCCAGTATTCACAGCCATGGAGGCCGTTCCCCTATCACTGCTCGTGTCCGCGACCACCGAGATCGTTCCCCTGTCACTCCCCATGCTCACGACTACAGAAGTCGTTCCCCAGTCACTGTCACTGTCCATGCTCATGACCACGGAGGTCATTCCCCAGTCACTACCAGTGCTCATGACCACGGAGGTCGTTCCCTCGTCACTGCCAGTGCCCATGACCACGGAGGCCGTTTCCCAGGCACTGCCAGCACTCCCGGCCATGGAGGCCATTTTCCAGTCACTGCCAGCACCCCTGACCATGGTGACTCCGCCCTCAGAGTCTTCCATGGCTCCGCCCTCAGAGTCTTCCACGACTCTGCCCGCTCCTCCAGAGATGCCTCCAACAGCTCCGTCCGCTCCCTCAGAGACTCCTCCTCCAGCGGTTCCATCCGCTTTCCCAGAGACGACTCCTCCAGCGGCTTCGCTCGATCTCCCAGAGACTCCTCCTCCTGGAACTCAATTCCCTGCTCTTCCAGCGGCTCCGCCCGCTCCGCCTTCAGATCCTCCTCCTGGAACTCAATTCCCTGCTCCTCCTGCGGCTCTGCCCACTCCACCTCCGGATCCTCCTCCTGGAACTCAATTCCCTGCTCCTCCTGTGGCTCTGCCCACTCCACTTCCGGTGGCTGCTCCTGAGTTTCAAATCCCTGGTCCTCCAGCGGCTACATCCCCTCCACCTCCAGATCCTCCTCTTGAAAATCAACTCCCTGCTTCTCCTGCAGTCCCTGCCCTATGGCCACCTCCCAGGCCTCCTGGCCCAGTCCCTGCCCTGTGGCCACCTCCCAGGCCTCCTGACCCAGTCCCTGCCCTGTGGCCACCTCCCAGGCCTCCTGACCCAGTCCCTGCACTGTGGCCACCTCCCAGGCCTCCTGACCCTGTCCTTGCCCTGTGGCCGCCTCCCAGGCCTCTTAACTCTGTCCCGGCCCTGTGGTCGCATCTCAGGTCTCCTGATCATCCGCAGGCTCCTCCCCAGCCTTTTAATCATCCTCTGGATCCTTCCTGGTCTGCGCATCCCTGCCTTCCTTCCCATCCGCCTTTGGGCTCCAGGAGTCGCCCCTTTGGTGGGGGGAAGGATCCCATCACCTTCCCATTATGTTTGGACTGCTAGACTACACTTCCCTTGATGCACCTTTTTGATCACACTCATCTTTTCCCCATCTTTGTTCCTAGGTGTTCTATGTTTTGTCATTACCCATGTGTGTATATATAGCCCTCATGTTTCCCTTAGTCTTTGTTGGTTCCTGTTTGTTTGTTAGCATGTTAGTGTACAATGTTACTTACCTAGTTAGCCAGTAAACTGTTATGTTTGATTTCCCTTTTGCTCCAGTGTTTTAGTTTTATATTTGTTTCTTCATCTTTTGAGTTCCTTAATAAATAGCTCTGCAATTGGATCCCCACTCTCTCGTCTCGTCCTTCTCAATCTCATTACAAAGGGCTTCAGACCACGTGACACGGAGCATGTCCCCATAGCAATTACGCAGCTTGAGTGACATTGATAGGGAACAATGCAACAGTTATTACATATAATATCCTTGGACCTGTCCATGTTGTCATTATTTCCGTGAGAGAAATTTCACTGTGGGAACGTGAGGCCATGGAAATTGTGTCACCCTAAGACATGTGGGGCATTCACTGATACACGTGACTCTGAGAGTGCTGAAAGTCCTGCGAATGTTCTGCTGTTGCTAATAAAATAATAGTATGAATGGTAACACTTTACAATAAGGTTCCATTTGTTAACATTAGTTAACAACATTAGTTAACATGAACTAACAATGAACAATACTTATTAAGCATTTATTAATCTTAGTTAATGTTAATTACAACATTTACTAATTCATTTTTAAAATCAATAGTTGCACTATGAACTAACATGAACTAACAATGAACAATTGTATTCTTAACTAATATTAACAAAGATTAATAAATGATGTAACAAATATATTGTTAATTGTTTGTTCATGATACCTAATGCATTTACTAATGTTCACAAATGGAACCTTATTGTAAAGTGTTACCGTATGAATACATCTTACCCAAGTTATAGGCTAAATCAAAGTGAATGTTTTCAAACATTACTTATTTTTTCCACAAATCATCCTTGGCAGGCCGAATCCGGCCTGCGGGCCATGTGTTTGACACCCCTGGCTTAAAGGGTTAGTTCACCCAAAAATGAAGATTCTCTCATCATTTACTCACCCTCATGCTATCCCAGATGTGTATGACTTTCTTTCTTCAGCAGAACACAAAAGATATTTAGAAGAATATTTCAGCTCTGTAGGTCCATACAATGCAAGTGAATTGGTGCCATAATTTGGAAGCTCCAAAATCCATATAAGGGCAACATAAAAGTACTCCTGATGACTCTGGTGGTTAATTATTTATCTTCAGAAGCAATATGATAGGTGTGGGTGAGAAACAGATAAATATTTAAGTCATTTTTTTTTTTGCTATAAATGCTCCTCCCTGCTCAGTCAGTCTTCACTTCATTTTCACATTCTCCTTCTTTTGTTTTTGGTGATTCACATTTGTCATGCATATTGCCCCCTGCTGAGCAGGGAGGAGAATTTATGATAAAAGATGACTTAAATATTGATCTGTTTCTCACTCACACCTATAATATCGTGTCTAAACAAATGGATTTAACCACTGGAGTCATATGGATTGTTGTTATGCTCCCTTTATGTGGTTTTTGGAACTTCTAAATTTTGGAACCCATTCACTTGCATTGTGAGGACCTACAGAGCTGAAATATTCTTCTAAAAATCTTAATTTGTATTTTGCAGAAGAAAGAAAGCAATACACATCTGGGATGCAAGGAGGGTGAGTAAATCATGAGAGAATTTTCATTTTTGGGTGAACTATAGATAAGCCAGTGCATTAATGCAGCCCTTCATGGCAACCACCCACAACACCATAGCATCATGGCAGGATTTTTTTTTTACTAGTTATATATAATGTAAGAATTTCAGAGGAATTTTAATAGTAGAAAATTAGGAAAGTTCCATCCATTTTCTATAGCCACTTATACTATGCAGGGTCCTAGTGCTGGAGCCTATCTCAGCTGTCTCGGGCCAAAGACAGGGAAACACCCTGGACAGGTGGCCAGTCCATTACAAGGCTAACACACACAGACAAACACATTCACGCTCTCACTCACACCTACAGGCAGTTTAGAGCCTCCAATTCACTTGACCTGCATGTCTTTGGACTGTGGGAGAAACCTGAGCAACCCGCACAGTACACAGGGGAAAACCTACACAAACACGGGGAGATTCTTGCTGTGAGGCAACAATGCTACCCACTGAGCCACCATAACACTTTATAATTGAAGTGTTAGGAAATGTTGGCATTCTTCTCTCATTATTCATTAGGTTAAATCTGTTGTGTTTAAAGTTTTACTTAGTCACTGATAGTTTTTATCACATTATCCTAAAACATTCTCCAACTCAATAGACGTACATTCTGCATGCCTCCTATACTCCTATGATATCTCCATTTGAGAAAGTACTGCTCTACATACAGATAGAAACATGCATGGGTATGATAAACAATTATGATTAAATGATGATTTACAATCTCCATGGTGTTGATCTGTCCATCTCAACACCTGGTGATGTGTATTTTGTTACATTACAAATATTGTACATGTTGTCTTATTAAGCCGTTAAGAGACAAAACAACTTGGGGGCTTCTTGATAACATTTTGGTATCTGCTTGCGGAAACACAGCCAAAGTAATCTGTGACATGTGCACCATTTGCTTTGCCAAAGCTTTTATGTGCATACCATTTCCTTTTATAGCAATGTTCTTTCCAAAGGATTTTTATCAGGGCCTCCTAGGAAGGTGTCCCAGTCTCTTGCTTGTTCCATTGGTGGAATGCAATGAAAAGCACCTGTACAAATAGCCATGTGGCTGGTTCTTGTCTATGCTTAGATATTGGATATTGGTGCAGATTGCCCCCCACTTTGTATTAGCAGGCAGACATTAACTTATGAATGATTAAGGTCAGCACAACAGAGTCTCTTTGCGTTTTTGGCTTACAGGATGCTTACGGGTGATTTTTCAATTAGTGTACTTTTCTGTCCCCTTAGATGATTTTAAAGAAAGAAAAATTTAAAAAAATAGATTTAACACATCAAGGTGATCATAAAGGGAAAATGGTTTTATATTTTACCTGATCATGTGATTAAAGATTGTGGTCACATATTATAAGTACCCCACCATCACCAAGCATTTTTATTTTCATAAAATTAATGTTTGAAACATCTGTATTGGCCACATGTGATAAAGGCTGTAGTATTCGTCGCTCAAGGTTTGAGTTTAAAAATGAAATGTTATAAAACATAATATGCCCTAACTTCTCCCACTTCTGTTGGGTTTTGGAGAGCACTCGACTATTTCACCCAGCAGCCAAGCTGCTGGTCTGACCTCAACAAGTTCAGATTTAGCTGCCTGGGCCAGGCCGGGACAGCTAGCACAGCCCCTGGCACTGAAGAGCACTGGGTGGCTTTGGAGAGCAGGTCTGCCTCTGGAGTTCAGAGCATGCTGTTAACCACCCTAACTGCATTGTATAAATAGAGAGCCTTGGTTTGCAGGCCTGCAGACAATGCCAGATTTTTCTCTCTCTCAGGGTTAGGGAAGAATCTAGAGGGAAGAACATAGGGCTGACAAGAGGAGAGTAAACCAAGATCTGATATAGTATGGCAGTAGTATGAAGTAGACAGCAGAATGAAAGTAGGGTGACTAATCTGTGAAAAACAAGGGCAGAAATCAATGTTTCCGATCCTTACACCATGTGCATGGGTTCATTGACAGCCAGTCTTTAGTCTGGTTCTCAGAATGGAGCACTAGGAAATTTTGTCTGGAACTCACCCTATACGCAGTGTGGTTTGACTAAGTGTCATCTTCCTCACTGTCCTCCTAACTGTCACCCTCACTATCCTCAGCTTTAATTATTGTACATGATGATTAACTTACTGCTTCCTGGATGGTGGAAGATTATGAACTTCCCTGGTTGAGTCTGTGATGGGCTGTAGTTGGAGTCGTTTGGAGTAACATGCATTTGGGACAGTGCCTATTGTAGGGCTTTACTGGTTGTTTAGATCAGTGTTACTATCAGAAATAATTAATAATTATTTCTTTAGTTATTAATTAATATTTAAATTAATTAATTGAATCTAACTCATTAAAACCTCATATGGGGCTCCAGTAAATGTAGTGCACTACATTTAGGAGCGGGTTTGGTTATTAGCAATAATTAATAATTATCAAAGATAATTAATAATTATTAAAATCAATAGAACATTGATGAGAATCAGTGTTAGCTTTTTCTAATCCTTTAAATCAACAATTATCAAAGATAATCGTTAATTGTTAACATCTGTGAAAAAATAATTGAAATTAACACTAGCTTATTGATCATTCAAATTCAACAATCATCAAAGATAATTATCAATTATCAAAAATCAATAGAATATTAATAAGGATTAACACTGAAGGGGCACCACCCTGGAATCAGGGACTAATAACCAGATAGTATAACAGTCTCAATATTAGATCGTTTTCTTAGAAAAATCGACATCCGAAGAATATTGATTTTTGGGAAAAAAAACAATGAATGAAGGCTTGAATCCGAGCACTGACATCCTGTCAGCATGACACAGGTGTATGCAAAACAAACCAAAACACTTCTCTTTGTAATATAACAAAGTTTATTTATGCAGTAATATCAATTCATAATTAATACAATGCAGTCAATAAACTTCCGACTTACAACTACACACTAAACAGTGATATGATTAGATATGGAAACTAAAATAATACTATAACATAATAAGGTGTGTGTGTGAGAGTGTGTGTGTGTGTGTGTGTGTGTAAGGAGGGACGTGCACAAAATGGCGGACATGACTCTCGTGGAGTGTATGTCACGCGAGACTTCCGGCCAGGGAATATGGCTGCGAATGTGGGTGGAGAGAAACCAGTCAATGGTAGCTTAGGGACAAAGCTGAGCTTTATCATGAAGCTATCTACTAGCCAAAAATGTGTGCCAGAATGTTTGTGAGGGGTCGCGCGCGCGTGTGTGTGGTTAGTACGAGAGAGAGAGAGAGAGAGAGAGAGAGAGAGAGAATTAAGTGATGGCCCCAAAGCCGATTTCGCGATCGTGGGAGAGAAAGCAGCTGTTAGTTTATCACTCAGTTTGCCGGTCTCACCCGTGATGGCAGAAATGCACAACAGCCTAGTGTGGTTGAACCACAATACAGCAAATCAAATTCGTGACTTAATACCCTGAGTATTAATAATGAGCGGACATGGTGGTCCGTAAACTGTACAAGCAATAACCTTGGTACACAAGAATAACACACTATAATATTCTATCTCTGCCCAGATGTAAACCTCTTACTTGAATCGCATGAGGATGCAGAATGTGTGTTCATCCGTCGTTTGACTCCGACTCGTTTCCTCGAGGCTCGGGTGATGACAGGAGGCTGTTTCCTCACTCTGTCGGCGGGCGGTACGGCTGCTGATTCTCGGCGGGCTGAAGGCGAAATCATCGATGTTGACTTGATTGAAGAGGGAAGACTTCTGCAGGCAAACGGATGAAGATGCGGATTGCTCGGTGGTCTCCTTCGGATCCGTTAGAGTGTTCGGTGGAACACAGAGTAATCTCAACTTGTCCAGTGAGATGGAGATTGTATGGCCACAGTTTCAAGTTGGATGTTACTTCCTTGTGCCACAAGGTTGCACCTGAGAGCAGCGATGAGCTGCGTCTACACACGGCGAGTAAAGTTGCTGGAAGCAAATCCCGGAAGCATTTCAGAGGTATTTCTACTCCTGATGATGTCATGGTTGAGGTGCGTTCTGTTGTGTGCCTCATCCAATAGGAGTTGAGTGTTTGATCCTTTAGTGAGCAAGGCTTCATGGGATTTGTAGTCTGTTTTGGACTCCCTTTGTTTGATTTTGGTGTGATTTGTATCAGTATAATTTATGACTTATGTGGGGGCCTGAGTTAGGTTTTACGACTGTGTTAGGCCTGCCTTTGTCTTCTATCTGACTACATGAGGCCCAACACTATTCCTGCACACCAAAAGGGACTTACACAGGACATCATCTTGTGCACATCTGCACTGTTTTATAATTGTTTTTCTTGCACTAGAAGGATTTCTTGGACTGTTTTGATAGGTCTCCTGATTAGTGCCGCATTTTAAGATATGTTTCATGACTGCATCAGTGCATGCAATTTCATATTTGTTACAATTATTATTTATAGATTAAAGGAATAGTTTACCCAAAAATGAAAATTCTCTAATCATTTACTTACCCTCATGCCATCCCAGATGTGTATGACTTTCTTTCTTCAGCAGACCTCAAATAAAGATTTTTAGAAGAATATCTCAGCTCTGTTGGTCCATACAATCCAAGTGAATGGTGATCAGACCTTTGTAGCACCGAAATTAACATAAAGGAAACATAAAATTAATTCATATGAAAAATAATTCAGTGTCTTCAGAAGTCCATATCTTCAGAAGTGATATAATACTGTAGGTGAGGGTGAAGAAACAGAACTCTTTTACTCTAAATCTCTACTTTCACTTTCAGATGTGAAAGTGAAACAAAACACTTGTGACTTTCAGATGTAAAATTGAAAGTGAGGATTTAGATTAATAAAGGACTTAAATATAGATCTTTGTCACCCACACCTATTATATCACTTCTGATTATATGGATTTCATATGGATTACTTCTATGATTCCTTTATGTGATTTTTGGAGCTACAAAGTTCTGATCACCATTCACTTGCATAGTTAAACATGAGTGCCAAGTCTTCAGGTAAGGTAATGAATTATGAAATATGTTCATTTCTTAATATCACCATAGTAAGAGGAATAAACAGATGCAAGTAAAATTATCCTAAATATGATATTGCAATAATTTCCAAATATCATATGGTGGGACAATACAATTAAAGCGCATGTGCATGTTATTCATTCAACATAAGGAATACTCACCTTACTATTTACAAGGTTTCTGACCTGTTGTATATTCAACAGCTAGGCACCAGTGATTTTATTTAAAAAAAAAAATAAAAATATCAATAACTTTATTTATCAATTGACCACTTTTACTTTAATGCACTTGGTCAAGTTGAGCACATTGCATAGATAGTGGGATATAGCACTACACAGTGTGCTCTGTTGAATACTGTTTGTTTTGGCAAATGTAATAAGTCATATATATATTAGATGCATACAGAAATGTTTGCTTACAGTGCTTAGTTTGCATGCTGCAAACCGCATAAAATAGTTCTAGTTGTATTGTTGGACACTATTCGAACATAGCTTCATTTGTAGTCTCACATATTATGTACTTTGAGCAGTATGCCAGTTGATTGATTGATTGATGGAGCTGTGTCTTTAAGAGCGAGTTGTAGAAGGCGTGTGTAGTGTTTGGATTGATAGTGAGACATGAGCAGCACCGCTCACTTTCCTCAGTGGTACTTTTGGAGTGAGAGCGCTCATTTACCAATCCACCTACATGATTGCGTTTGTTTGACGTCTTCACCTCTTAAATTTATGGTCACTTTTAAACGGATTACAATTTGCGCAACACGTTTCTCCCAAAGATGAACATAAACGGTAAGTCACCAATGCGTAATTGCGCACTGCATGGATACAGGCTAATAATGATCAATGTCGATGGCTCTAAATTCTGTTGTTTAGAAATGAACTGTAAATACATAAAATCCACGTTAGGCACGCAAGGATCTTTCGATAATGTAAATCGTTATTCTTATAGCCAATATGTTCTCGCAGATAATTATGGTCAGTTTTGCTGTAATTACATTTTCTTGCCAATCTCAATCACTGCAGTGTTTTGGGAATGATACGGCAGATGACACTTGGTGAGCAGCGTGCATGCAGCAACGCTTGATTGTATCATGACAGTAAATAAGTGATTATGTTTGAGGATGAGAGCTTTGCTATTTCACTTGTACGTCTCAGGCAATTGCTTGTATATTAAATCCAAAATACGTTTTCAGACGCTAATCATTATTTCCCGATCGGCTTGGGTTAATATTTTCAGCTTTGGGTGCTCATTGTTTTGCAATGTTATCCTGGTGTGTTGTGTAGTAGTGGGTGTAGCTGTATTCTACTGGTGACGGCTAGAGGGCGCTGTTTCTCATTTTCCACTTAAAAAAAAAAAAAAAAAAAAAACTTAAGCACATTCTTCACCAATAACAGACGGTTTATGTCTCGTTTAACACCTTCTTTAAAATGTCCTGACACGTTTTTAAAGTCGCTGTGCGAGAACACTGGTCTATAACGAACTCCCTTACGTGCCTTAATCACATCAAATGGATGTTAATGCCTTTTTAATTACAGTTTCCTTTTGTGTGTTAGCATCATTCTGTCAGTATGTTGACAACAGTTGATGAAGGTGGAGCTGTCAAAAAATTACGAATAAAACATTAAATAAAATAATCTACTTAAAATGTGAACTATTAAGAGTGCATAATGGTCATGTAAAAGGTTGTGTCCTTACAGAAATTGCTGTTTCACTTTTGGTTTGGAATCTGTCACATTTTGATAATGAAAGCATCTGACAGTGGTTTGTTTGATAGTTAGTGTTCATAGGCTGTCAACTGCAGCTAAAGTACTTGAAAAACGTGTATACTGAGTGTTGATGCCCTGCTGAACACAAGGTAAGTTTCCTGCTACTGTAAGTCAAACCTGCCTTTTGTGTTGGGTGAAAAGGTGAATCATGTGCATATTTACACCTTGCCATTACCATGCCATACATTTTAAAGAGGAAAGAACAATGGAAAAGTCTCCTGTTACACATGTAACCTCGGTTTCCTGAGATGAAGGGAACGAGACATTCTGACGACTTAGTTGAAGCCCTTGTACAATAATGCCAATCCTGAGATTGGCAATGGTGTTTGAGCCCCCCCCCCTTTAGGTGCAGTTGGCCTATATAAGCGGGTGCATGAACACCATTTCTTCAGAACTTTCTGACTGAGGGACAAGAGTGCATTGCTCGAAACTCTGAAGTAGTAGTGCGGCTAGATTTCACACTGTCTCGTCCCTTTCATCTCAGGGAACCGAGGTTACATGTGTAAACGGAGACGTTCCCTTTCAATTCAGTTCACTCGACATTGTGAGAATCGTTATGGGGAACCGAGTCCCAACATGCTGCACTACGTGGGTGCGCTCCATATACATGTGTAATGCCTGCACAGGGCATAACAAACAAATGCATCGACTGCTCCTCATCCTAATTAAACGGTGGGGGAAAGAAGGCTTACAACCTTAGGCACATAGCCTTTCTGGGTTGATGGTGGCTTTTGAAAGACCCAGCCCAAATACTAGGCATGAGCTGTCAACTGACAGCGCCTGCATATCACCCACCTGTTTATCTGAGGCCAGAGCCAATAGGAGTGTGGTCTTAGAGAAAGCACACACAACTCAACAAATTCCAATGGTTCTAACGGGGGGCTCGTGGGCGCCTTCAGCCCCAGGTTTAAAACCCAAGCTGGGACCATAGCAGGGCGAGGGGGTTTAGGCACCTTGCTCCCTTGAGGTAATGAAAAATAGAACATGTCTGCCTGTAGCTTGCACTGTCATGTTGTCTGATCGAATCAGAGTGTGGTGATTCACTAACTCAGAATGCAAAGCCTTCAAGGCTAAGAGATGGCTAGTATTTCCAGATGACTGAAATGCTAGGTGCCGAAGGCTGGGCGCCTGCCGCACAGTGCTCCTCAGCCTGTGCTGAACGCATCCGTGATTACCACCTTTTGCCAGAAGACCTGACCCAGCATGATGCTGTTAAAAGGTGGGAGCTGTCCAAGGTGCTAGAGCAGCCAGACAGCGGAGAGTTATGTCAATGTGCATGCACCCCTGGCGCCAGACGTGCCGCCAGCTTTGGAGAAGTCTCATGTAAAAGAACTAACAGTGCAATGGTGGATACTTTTTGCACAGTTTGACATTGCCATTTGAACAGCCTGGGCCTCAGAGTAGTAAATTCCCATGCTCCCATAACAGAGCCTCTGATCAGGCTAATAATAGCCCATCATAGAGGTAGTTAAAAATGCAAAATGCTCAGCTTCAACAGAGCGAGCGCTGCATTGATACACTTCGAGAGCATGGAGAGCCATGGAAAGGACTCTGAATTAATAAGCTGTTCCCTTGAATGCAAATCTCAAAACAGCCTGAGATGAGGTGCAACTCGTACATGAAAGTACACGTGGGTCCTTTAGATCCATTGACGCAAATCAGCCAGTGGGCGGATGCATGGTAAGATCTGTTTTTGAGATACTGTTTTGAATGGGTGCTTTGCGAGTGCACAATTCAAGTGTCTCAGATTTAAAATGGGACGAAGCCCGCCATCTTACTCTGGAATGGAAGATATTGACTGTAGAACCTGTGTGTATGCCGCAGTTCGGAACAATCTTTATTGCGTTCTCTACGAGGAGATTGTGAGTTCCTGTGCGCAACATAGGTGCATTCCAAGCTGGGGCCATAGATGACCGAACGGCATAAGCGAGATAACGGGTGCATCGGTAAAAGAATTGTGAAGGGCATCTTCGAGTCTGTGCACCTTGTGCAGTGCAACAAGCACTTTTCTCTTTATGAGAACATCCTTTATTTAAACAACACACAGAAGCAACATTCTGCGTAATATATAATAGCGGGGAGGGGAAGCGAACAGTGTTTAAACGTGTGTGTGTGTATCGAGCATGTGCATTGTGAGCAGACGCAACAAGCACTTTCTCTGTTGTGTGAGAAGATTGTTTATGTGAAAATCATCACACAGAAACAACACACATGCAATCTCCTAGTAAATTTCGGCAAGGAGAAGTGAACAGTGTGTAAATGTGCGTGTGTCAAGCATGTGCAGCGTGAGCAGATGCAACCAGTACTTTGTCTATTGTGTGAGAAAATCACCACACAGAAACAACATGCATGCAGTCTCCCAGCGAACACCGGCGAGGAGGGGGAAGTAAACAGCATGGTAATGCGTGCGTGTTGAGCATGTGCAGCGCAATCAGACGCAACCAGTGCTTTCTCCAATGTATGAGAAAAACATCACACAGAAATAGGGATGCACAGATACCGATACTGGTCAGATACTGTGCTCATGTATTTGTACTCATACTCGTAAAAATGCTCCAATACATCCTCCATGGACCACTCGCTCATATTTGATGCTGTGAAGGACATGACGTCGTCCCCATCATCAGAACCACCAACGTGTTAAGGCCCTTGCAGTGAGGGCAGCTCTCATGTTCATCTGACAGGGGATATGTGGAACGACATCTTGACAAAGACGTGTTGCACGCAAGCGGCTCTTTATGTGATACATCAACATATTAATACGTATATATGAAAAGGATACAATATCACCTGCCGGAACGCTGCGTGAAGAGGGGGTGTCTCGCTGAAGCACTGCGTTGTTCAACAGCGAGTGTCTGAAGCGAAGAACCCGTTCACTGAAAAGCGGCGAGGCAGAGAGAATCTTTGGCGGAACACTGCAAGGGAGGGGTGAGATTTCTCACTGCATGCTCTGAGTGGTACAGGCGATGAGTCATCCTGTCTGCGTCTGCAGAGTAGATCCCTTCCACTGAAGAAATTTATTTCGACAGCGAAGCAAGGAGGGCTTTCAAGAAGAGAGATGATGTCACTGTCTTGAAGGAAGAAAATTCTGAAGAAATTGTGTTCGTGCACCAGGTTATTTAGGCCAAGTGTGCACCTAAAGGGGCGGGGCTCAAACACCATTGCCAATCTCAGGATTGCCGTTTGTACAAGGGCTTCAACTAAGTCATCGGTAGGAATTCCCCATAGTGATTCTCGCAATGTCAAGTGAATTGGATCGAAAGGGAACTAAGTTCACTGAGAATATTGAAGAGACTTTTCTTTAGAAATTTTATTTAACTTACAAGAGGACTTATTGCAATATCCAAGATGAAAACATGCATCATGTTTTCATTACACTTAACCAAGTATGGTATTAGCTTGGTTATGTGGATATATGTGGATGTTATTTGAAGTACCTTGTCAATACCATTGTAGATGAATACAGTAGGCTAATAATTCAGTATGACATATATCAAAATGGTATTACCATCTGAAACCATCTCTGCACCATAGCACTGTCACTACCAGACTTTAAAATATATTGGAAGCCTCTCAAGTCCCCTTCATCCCTGCTGAAAAGACTAACATTGCTGGTCAATAGCTTATGTTGTGTTTGGGGTGCTGGTCCCCCAGCATGGGATGCTTGTGTGCTGGTGTCTCCACCAGGCTTTAAACTAGCTTCATAACAAGCTTCTTCAGAAAAAACATGCTGGTCAACCAGCTACTGTAAGTTTAGCTTGTGAAAAGCAGGGCTGTGCTCTAAGTGTTTATAAATGCATTTATGTACCGCGATCGATGTGACAAAGAAATTTCGATGCATCGATTACGGAATTTATGAATTTGTTAACTATATTAATACCCAATGTAATAAAGACACCATCTCAGATTACGTAAGCCTTCTTGCAACAGATGCGGAGCACGGGAGATCAAAGGCAAAAAAGTGTGCTTTAAATTGAGAAAGTTCATGCTGAGGAGTTCACTCCCTGCATAGGATAAGTGGGTAAATGGATGGATGGATTCTCCCCAAGTTTGGCTTTTTTTTTTTTTTTTTTTTTTCATTATTCATAACTGTTTTTGTCCATTTGACCAAAGTTAGTCTAATTATTGTTGCCTCCTCCTTTGACTGTACTATGTTTACGTTGCTTTATATCTCCATCAAACGTGTAATTTCTCAATAAAATAGTTTAACCACAAATAAAACAGCCTAAATAAATGTGAATAAGCAAAATCACTAACTCGTTCACTCACTCTCTTTGTAGTTAATGCCACATAGTGCACTATATATTGGAAGCGATTTCAGACTGTTCTGGAGGGAACTTTCCAGTTAAAGGCTAAATGCCGAATTGGTCAATGACGTATTAGCCGTGAAAAGATAAAACATTCTTGTGAATGTGCTTGACAGGAGGAGCCGCCTCCGTTCTGACACCTCTCCTATTGTAAATGAATAGGCAACTTGCAGGTACAACATACCATGCAAAACCACCTTTATACACTACTAATAGATAGGCCTAGTTTTTAATTCTATAATTTTATATAACATTGCTTGATGTCAACATTATATAAAATGCAAATCTATAACGCTTATTCCACTGTTTACATACCTATTTTTGTGTGTGTTTGCATCATCATTCTGTTGCATTATCCTTTATTTATACCAGATCTATAAATCAAGTAACATTAGTATTATGTTTCTGGGTATGAATGTAGCCACAGATAAGACAAACCTCCTTGGTCCTTAATGTGTTTGTAACTTTAGTTCTCTTGTCTGGTGCACGTCTATACTGTCGAAATTAAGAATGTTCAGTAAAAACTTTAAATCTTTTTTCTGCATATTTTTGAAGATAATTATTATGAATCGTTCTAAAATAATCTAATCGTGACCAAATTTCAGATTTCACATGCATCTTAATTATTAGATAAAAAATCTTAATCGTAACATTGTCAGTACAAATGTTACACCGCTACTATGCTGGTCTACCATCTAGACTAGCACCAAACAAGCACTAGCCAACATAAACCAGCCTAGACCAGCATGGGAACTGCATGCTGGTTAAGCCAGTCTCCTTAGCAGGGATATAACTGTATGTTCAAGAATTCAACCACATATTCAGGATTAAGGACCAAATGTGATCACCTACCTAATCAGCCATTGACTATTGCCTGATAATTTGGTCACCCAGCTGGATACTTAATCAGTGACCCCCTTTTGTTCACCAATTGCCTCTAACATTTTCGTTGTGTCTGTTGCCCAACAGTGTCTGTAGTCTACTGACCAAGCAAGACGTTTTGAGATTTTTTATTTTTTTATTTTTTGTGAGGAAAATGGCAGAGAGGCCCAGGGTGGGGATGCGGGAAAGCCATGGATATGGGCACCATGCATTGTGCACACACATTTGTGCCTGGCCTGGCGAGGGAGCAGGGAAAGAGAAGGCCATTGTTTGGTTGAAGTCAATGAGGTAAGCCGCTCAGGCTCTCCACTCTCCAGATGTTGTGGTTGGCAGAGCTCCTGACTGGCGCACGAGTTAGGTGAGAAGGCGGGTGTGCTGACCGCTGCCTCCATCAAGAAAGTGCAGCTCTTGGAAACATGCAGCTGTGGTGCTTGTAGGTGTTGATTAACATTTGCATTATTAAAATTACATCAGGACTAGTAGAAAAAAGACATGCACACACTTATGCAAGGAGTGAGGATGGAGAGTTTTTATTCATTCAGGGTTTTCCTGGGTCAAAAATGGTCTTCGGTGGTCGCTGATGTACACTGTTGTCACAAATGTGTTTTTTTTTTTTTTTTTTTTTTTTTTAAACGTTATTACAATTAATATTTAAGATGTTTAGTTGCATTTCATGTTTTCAATGCATATTTATTTTTGATCATCTGAGCATCTAGAAACTTCTGAATTCAGTAGTTTCTGTACTTCAAGGTGCTGTGGGAAATCAAACTAACTTAAATCCTTACATCTATAGGCCTAAATATAATATTCATGAATAAACAACTTTAATGATTTTGGATTGTTCTTCTATAGAGGAAATGTTTGTTTCCTACTCCATAACAGATATTGTTTTCCTTTTATCAGACTCCTAAGGATTTGAGAATAATTATAGGAAATATATTATAATATTACATGTGACTTCGTTCAAAATGTATAAAGGTCCAGACTTTTATTCAACATTGTACTTGCCCTTACAGTATGTTTGCCATTGTTCTTTCATTATTTATCAGTTGCATTTGTAATACCATAATCACAAGAAAGACCATGGCTGGCTCCTCATTACAGTGGTTAGGTAGTTAATCTTTCTTAAAAATAAACAGTTTATTTGTTATGAAAAAAATAATAGCCTAAACACATACAAAAATTCTAATACAACTGACACAATTCTTGTTACAGTTTACTGTGACAAATGTTAGTGTTGAATGATATGTAGATGTGAAAAATCTTGTAATTTATGCTGGTGCAGGGCAGGTGTTTCTCTTTCCCTCGTAAGTGCTGTGTGCTGTTCAGAATGTTGGAGCTGTCTAGGCATTTGATATGGTTGAATTGCTCCATAGCACTTTAAAATAGTGAATTCTCATGTAAAATTCAAATGGGTCACATAAGTTTTGTTGTCTGCACCACGATATCGAGGGAAGCCCAGTTTAATCGCACGTGTGATCCGCTCTGCGCTGTCACCGGAGCTCACATATCAAGGGAAATCTGGTTGATGCACGCACCTGCGTGCTCCAGAGATATATGAGGATAGAACAGTGTGCATCACTTGTGTGAGTGTTTCTCTGTGGATTGCGCATCACGCATGTGAAACCAGTCTTTAATCATTGCCACAATATTGGAGTTGGCCTTATTTATCTGCCAGGCAAAATCCGTGCAAAATGTCTGATCACTTAGAAAGGTAATGGTACACTTCTCCTTAATGTCATGTGTTTATTCATGCATTATTCAACAGTGTAGGATGAGTTGTGTGCTTAAAATAGAGAAGCAGACTCAACGCTTAGGATTTTTTCTACTGGTTCAGATTTTTAATTACCCTGCCAACATTTTCACCGGCCCCAACACAATAATGAAACATAGCTGTTTTTACCCTCATGCATGGCTTAAAAAAAATGTGTCATAAATATTTAGCTTCAGACACATTTTTAATATGCAAGATAGCTGTAAATGACAACTTTATGTTTTATGTAACCCCATATAAGTGCTGTACAGATACAAATTCATAAATGCATGGTATAACCTCAGCTGTTCTGCCATTTACACATGTGTTTTTTAGCGAGGAGTTCAGTGGAGCTGAGGATGGGTTTTCGGTCACCTGTTTAGTCATGCGGTCAACTTTTGGGCCTTGTGTAGTGTTTTTACAACCAGGATCAAATATTTAATCACTGAGTTAAGATTTTATTGTTGGCTGAATGTAATAATCATATTAATTCCTGACAGAGGAGACCTTGCTACTAAATCAGTTGTGACATGTAATATACATTAGGTAAATATTAGGCCTGATTTATGAATTCAGAATGTGGATTTAAACATAAAATTAAAATTACATTTTGGATACTGAGCAGCTCAGATTTCCAGCCACATGTGTAACTGGGGTTTAACAAAGTTCATTATTTTTCATCCAGTGCTTCATATCTAAAGGCAAAAAAAAAAAAAAGAGGAAAAACACACTTCAAAAATATGGGAACAATACTAGTGCTCTGTCCCTTTACAAGAGTGCATGCACTTTAAACAGCGATGCTGTCAGTTTGTGGAGGAAACTGAGTGACTGACAACAAGGAGTGAAGAACTGAAATACAGGAGTTTAGTAAAAAAGGAGAACAAATGATCCAGAGATAAAAATAAATTACTGAGAAACAATACAAATAAGAACTATGACAACAACACTTAACTTGGAAGGTCAAAAACATGGAGAGATGAAACATCAACGAGACTTGACAAAGAACTGAGAAAACAGAGGGCTATATATATATATAATATATATATATAATTACACATATACATACACACACACACACACAGAACTTTAATGGAGAGGAATGGGGAAAAGGTGTGTGTGGTTATAAATCTAGGGAGGTGCTTCTGGGTACTGTAGTTTGGTGAGACAGAGGAAAGAGTGAAAATAATACTTGAGAAACAATACAAATAAAAACTAAAAGAAGCTATGGCAACAATAACACAACTTGGAAGGAGGTTAAAAACAGCAGTGATCACAGAGGAGTGAAACATCCACAAGACTTGACAAAGAACTGAAAAAACTGAGGGCTGTATATACAGAGAACTTTGATGGAGAGGAATGGGGAACAGGTGTGTGTGGTTATAAGTCCAGGAAGGTGCTTCTGGGTAATGTAGTTCAGTGAGAGACTGGGGAGAGCGTGACAGCTGCACAGAAAAAATATTGATGAGAGGCACATAAATTAATATTCAATTCTACTTGGTCAAATCAACACTGTACTGACAATAACATTAGGTACACTAGCAAAGATACGGATTTGTATGTATAAATGTTGCCTAACAATCCTAACAAAAACTGATGTGTCCACCCTATAATGGTGAAGGGATTTCTTAGTTTGCCATCAAAGTAGCTTTCATCTAACTCCTGGAAGACTTGTTAATTCCATCAACTGCAACCACTGTTGGCACCAGTCTTCAAAGGTCTGACAATAATTAACTGCTTGGCACAATATATAAAATTTCTCTGCACCACTCATCACCAGATACAGCCTGTATTTACAATGCCATGTGCCCAGCTGGCCCATGTAATGATTGCAGCGAGTGAAGGAAGTAGTCCTTGTGTTGATAACTCTGGTGGGCCGTCTGGTGCTGTGTTAGTTTATGCACACAGTGTGTCACCTTTTAGTGTTTGTGCAGCAGCTGTCAGCATTTTTTGGATGCTGGAAATAAAGAAATCAGTGCTGTCTCGGGACAAAGAGAACATCAATCGGGTATTGTGGAGGTGGAGGTGTGGCCGAGCGCCGTGCTGTGGAGAGTGAAACGGGAGATGAGTGTTGAATGATTGCCACCTGTGCTTAACACCTGTCTTGTGTTTCAGTGAGGAGTGAAAATATGCCGACTATATCACAATTCCAGTGGGTCAGAAGTTTACATACACTAAGTTAACTGTGCCTTTAAGCAGCTTGGAAAATTCCAGAAAATGATGTCAAGCCTTTATGCAATTATCCAATTAGCTTCTGATAGGCTAATTGGAGTCAATTGCAGGTGTACCTGTGGATGTATTTTAAGGCCTACCTTCAAACTCAGTGCCACTTTGCTTGACATCATGGGAAAATCAGAAGAAAGCAGCCAAGACCTCAGAAAAAAATTGTGGACCTCCACAAGTCTGGTACATCCTTCGGAGCAATTTCCAAATGCCTGAAGGTACCATGTTCATTTGTACAAACAATAGTATGCAAGTATAAACACCATGGGACCATGCAGCCATCATACTGCTCAGGAAGGAGATGCATTCTGTCTCCTAGAGATGAACGTAGTTTGGTCTATAAAGTGCAAATCAATCCCAGAACAACAGCAAAGGACCTTGTGAAGATGCTGGAGGAAACGGGCAGATAAGTATCTATATCCACAGTAAAACGAGTCCTATATCAACATGACCTAAAAGGCTGCTCGGCAAGGAAGAAGCCAGTGCTCCAAAACTGCCATAAAAAAGCCAGACTGCAGTTTGCAAGTGCACATGGGGACAAAGATCATACTTTTTGGAGAAATGTCCTCTGGTCTCATGAAACAAAAATTGAACTGTTTGGCCATAATGACCATCGTTATGTTTGGAGAAAAAAGGGTGAGGCTTGCAAGCCAAAAAACACCATCCCAACCGTGAAGCATGGGGATGGCAGCATCATATTGTGGGGGTGCTTTGCTGCAGGAGGGACTGGTGCACATCACAAAATAGATGGCATCATGAGGAAGGAAAATAATGTGGATACATTGAAGCAACATCTCAAGACATCAGCCAGGAAGTTAAAGCTCGGTCACAAATGAGTCATCCATATGGACAATGCCCCAAGCATACCTCCCAAAGTTGTGGCAAAATGGCTTAAGGACAACAAAGTCATGGTATTGGAGTGGCCACCACAAAGCCCTGACCTCAATCCTATAGACAATTTGTGGGCAGAACTGAAAAAGCATGTGCGAGCAAGGAGGCCTACAAACCTGACTCAGTTACACCAGTTCTGTCAGGAGGAATGGGCCAAAATTACAGCAACTTATTGTGAGAAGCTTGGGGAAGGCTACCCAAAATTCTGACCCAAGTTAAACAATTTAAAGGCAATGCTACCAAATACTAGCAAAGTGTATGTAAACTTCTGACCCACTGGGAATGTGATGAAAGAAATAAAAGCTGAAATAAATAATTCTCTCTACTATTATTCTGACATTTCACATTTTTTAAATAAAGTATTGATCCTAACTGACCAAAGACAGGGAATGTTTTCTATGAAGGAATAGAAGGAATAGTCAGGAATTATGAAAAATTAGTTTAAATGTATTTGTCTAAGGTGTATGTAAACTTTTGACTTCAACTGTGTGTGTGTGTGTGTGTGTGTGTGTGTGTACACACACACACACTGGCGGCCAAAAGTTAGGAATAATGTACAGATTTTGCTCTTATGGAAAGAAATTGGTACTTTTATTCACTATTACAATTTGGAAAAAAAAAATCATAACTTCTTAAACTACTTCAAAGAGTTCTTATCAAAAAATCCTCCACATGCAGCAATGACAGCTTTGCAGATCATTGGAATTCTAGCTGTCAGTTTGTCCAGATACTCAGGTGAAATTTCACCCCACACTTCCTGTAGCACTTGCCATAGATGTGGCTGTCTTGTTGGGCAATTCTTACGCACCTTACAGTCTAGCTGATCCCACAAAATCTCAGTGGGTTTAAGATCCATAACACTCTTTTCCAATTATCTGTTGTCCAATGTCCGTTTCTTTGCCCACTCTAACCTTTTCTTTTTGTTTTTCTGTTTCAAAAGTGGCTTTTTCTTTGCAATTCTTCCCTTAAGGCCTGCACCCCTGAGTCTTCTCTTTACTGTTGTACATGAAACTGGTGTTGAGCAGGTAGATTTCAATGAAGCTGTCAGCTGAGGACATGTGAGGCATCTGTTTCTCAAACTAGAGACTCTGATGTACTTATCCTCTTGTTTAGTTGCATCTGGGCCTTCCACATCTCTTTCTGTCCTCATTAGAGCCAGTTGTCCTTTTGTCTTTGAAGACTGTAGTGTACACCTTTCTATGAAATCTTCAGTTTTTTGGCAATTTCAAGCATTGTATAGTCTTCATTCCTCAAAACAATGATTGACTGAGTTTCTAGAGAAAGCTGTTACTTTTTTGCCATTTTTGACCTAATATTTACCTTAAGACATACCAGTCTATTGCATACTGTGGCAACTCAAAAACAAAGACAATGTTAAGCTTCATTTAACTAACCAAATAGCTTTCAGCTGTGTTTGATATAATAGCAAGTGATTTTCTAGTACCAAATTAGCAATTTAGCATGATTACTCAAGAAGCTCTGTGTCAGTGGGCTCCCAGCCCTGGCTGGAGAAGAAAGGCACACAAGGCTGGGCCGGCAACAAATCCTCCTCAAATCTCCGCGCTCTACCCCATCCTCACCCGCCTCCCTCGTGTGTCCCTCTGCAGCTGCCGCGGGAGGAGAGTGGATTGGTTTCTGGTGTATATGGAAAACAGTGCTCGTGGGGTTCGGTTTCTGGTGTATATGGAAAAAAGTGCTCGTTCCTGTCTGACAGAGGGATATATCGCTCACAAGGTGGAAACATTTGCAGAACGGCATCTTGAAAACGACGTCGCTAAGCAAACGGCTTTTTATGTTCTTTATGTACTGTACACAATTAAACACAAACACAATGCTATAGTGTTACAGATGCGCAGGTGATGAAGGATACTCATTTTGTCTGAGCACAAGCAGGGAGATAATCCACTCACTGTAAAGTTGTGTAAACACATACATGCTGCACATGTACACACACAAACAGACATACTGTACATGCACACATACACATGCATGATGCAACACACAAGAAAACCTGTATATTCACACCAAAAAGAAACAACAAGCATTCAAATACACAATGGTTTTACTATCAAAACTGTCTGCAAATGGGTTTTCAGAAATGTTTTCAGTTCATTAGTACACAGGTAAACAAACTTTCTATACACATACACTATGTGTTAAATGTTTGAAAATAGTTTTGTAAACAAAAATATCATTGTGCCACCATATTAATTTATTTCATGATAAATCTAAAATTTAATTAAAAAAAAATAGTTTTTGAAATTGATGACTTGGACCAAATAATAAAAGCAGCCAATAAGTGCACAGCATATAGATGGGAACTCCTTCAATACTGTTTAAAAAGCATCCCAGGGTGATACCTCAAGAAGTTGGTTGAGAAAATGTCAAGAGTACATTTCTGAAAATTCTAGGCAAAGGGTGACTACTTTGAAGATGCTAAAATATAACACAGTTTTGATTTATTTTGGATTTTGTTTAGTCACAACATAATTCCACATGTGATCTCTCTCAGTTTCTCTCTTTCTTTCTCTCGCTCACACACATGCACACAGATGCACACACACACATTACCTTGTTACTCCAGTGCCGAAAAGCAGCGCACCCTCCATTGCTAGTTCTAAACTGATGTTTTCGAACTAGGAACAAAGGCTTGAGCTGTATCAAAGCTAGATACACTTGATCAATTCAACAGTTCCTATATTATTTGAAATATCTGTGGAAACCACCCTTGCGCTCCCTCTCTCTTTCGCTCTCACACACACGTGGACACACACACATATATGCATTACGCGCACACTTACTTGCGAGTGAAAAACGAAGCCGTCATGTCAGCGCACACCTGCATCTCAGTGGGGTTGAAAACAGTTGTTAACAACGGTAAAGCTATATACAAAAATGGTGACACTCGCTGCTGCTGAGAAGTGTTTAAACTTACATCTAGGTGATTTTGAAGCGATGTTACTTCTGACGAGAGCTGCAAAAAAAAAAAAAAGATCATCCCAGAAGTGATCTCTCTGTATCCGAGTTTCTCTCTTTCGATCACTCAAAAACAAACTCACCCAAAAACACACACGCACATGCACAATTGCACTACTTTATTACTCCAGTAAGTGCTCCAGTACAGCAGCGCAAGCCTCCCAGTCCTCCGTTGCTAGTTCTAAAGTGACGGTTTCAAACTAGCAACGAAGGCTCGGACTGTAAAGCAAGATGCTGAATCCAGAAATTAGTTCCACTCACAAGAGCATATTAGGGACGAAAACCAGAAAATGTCTTGAGATAAAACCCTGAGCGGTATCTTAAGATGTGCTAACTGTGGTATAAGCAGAATAATTGACTCTGGCCCATTGAATTATTGAAAAATAATGCACACCCAAGGTGTAAAGGCCACTCCGCTACGTGTCGTGAACTTATTACCACCTCGGTGTGCATTATTTTTCAATAATTCAATGGTCTGTCTTCAATTATTTCTTACACACACACATATATATATATATATATACACACACACATACATTACTGATGTAAAAAAACAGCACCATCACTATTTGAAAAAAGTCATTTTTGATCAAACCTAGAGAGGCCCCATTTCCAGCAGCCATAACTCCAACACATTGTCCTTGAGTAATCATGCTAAATTGCTAATTTGGTACTAGAAAATCACTTGCCATTATATCAAACACAGCTGAAAGCTATTTGGTTAGTTAAATGAAGCTTAACATTGTCTTTGTTTTTGAGTTGCCACAGTATGCAATAGACTGGCGTGTCTTAAGGTCAATATTAGGTCAAAAATGGCATAAAAAGAAACAGCTTTCTCTAGAAACTCATCAGTCAACCATTGTTTTGAGGAATGAAGGCTATAAAATGCTTGAAATTGCCAAAAAAATTAAAGATTTCATATAAAGGTGTACACTACAGTCTTCAAAGACAAAGGACAACTGGCTGCGGCTCCAACAAGGACAGAAAGAGATGTGGAAGGCGCAGATGTACAACTAAACAAGAGGATAAGTACACCAGAGTCTCTAGTTAGAAAAATAGACTCCTCGCATGTCCTCAGCTGACAGCTTCATTGAATGCTACCCACTCAACACCAGTTTCATGTACAACAGTAAAGAGAAGACTCAGGGGTGCAGGCCTTATGGGAAGAATTGCAAAGAAAAAGCCACTTTTGAAACAGAAAATCAAAAAGAAAAGGTTAGTGTGGGCAAAGAAACACAGACATTGGACAATAGATAATTGGAAAAGAGTGTTATGTATCTTAACCCCATGGAGCATTTGTGGGATCAACAAGACAAGACAGCCACATCTATGGCAAGTCCAAAATGCATATTTAGGGGGCATCAAAATAATCCACACGACTCCAGTCGACAAATAAAGATCTTCTGAACCCAAATGATTGATTATTTTGAGAAACAAAACAATACTTATACTTTTTAACTACAAATGTTCACTTCCATACATCTCTGTGACGTGTGCTCATGAGAGGGATGACGTAAGCTCATTGGTAAGGTCACTCGTCGTGTGGAGGAGGAGTCAGGAAGCACGTCATTGTTTACATTTTTTTTTATTATTATTATGTGGAAATTATTTTTTTATTTATTTTATACTGTTTTTGAAATTGTTTTAGAGTGTTTTGGTTTGTGAATGGCGCTTGGTCTGTGCTCTGTGCAAGTTTCTCTTGTAAACAATGACGCGCTTCCTGACTCCTCCACGTGACGCGTGACCTTACCAACGAGTTTACGTCATCCCTCTTATGATCGCATGTCACAGAGATGTACGGAAGTGAACATTTGTAGTTAAAAATTATATAAGTATTGTTTTGTTTCTCAAAATAATCAATCGTTTGCATTCAGAAGAACTTTATTTGAGTCTATAAGATTTTATTAAGACTTTCACTTGCATTGTTTAGAGGAGGAGGCCTGAAATGAAATCCTAAAAGTCTTAAATTCTGTTTTGATGAAGAAAAAAACTCCAGCCAGTGTGTGTGTATATATACAGTAAACTATATATATTTTATAAAAATTTGGCTAAAATATTTCTTGCATGTCACCCAGCCCTAATTTAACTTATAAACAAGTACGGCTGCACAGTTAATCGAAATGAATTCGAAAACGCTGTATGACCTTGTGTTTTATTAAACCACAAACGGCTGCGATTTAATTAAATAAATAAATATTTTGCTTGTGGTGCTCAATTCAAAGTTTATTTGCGCTGCTGTGTCCTGTCTGTATTATGTTAGTGCATTAATACAGTGTTTTCTGAGCGGTTCTGTGCTCCCTAACTCCATTTCACGCTCAGATTAACAGATGTGCTCCGAGTTTGCTTTTGTGCGCTGAGTGTGTTAAAGGTAAACCGGCGGTCCTTAAAGCGGGTGAAGCGGTCTTTATCATTGTCTGCGATAGTGGCATCTGAGTCTCCGCCGGGCACATGCATCATAATAATAATGCAGGATACAGATGAGATACAATTCAATGATCTTTATTAAATGTCTCCCGAGCAAACTGCATTAACAGGTTGAGTCTGCAAATATGCGCTCATTCTTTCTTCGCTCTTCTTACAGAGCGTGTTCCCATCATTAAAGCTCCAGCGGGAACAAGTGAAAGTGGAACTAATATTACCAACATCTAACAAAATGAAAAGGCAAGGAATGTAGTTAAATAAAATACATCGAACTGCAATATTTATATACTATTATATACTGCATTTTTAAATGCAATATAATAAAAAAGGAATTAAAATAATTAAAATGTTGAAAATGAATAAATAACGAAAACTTCCACATTAAATTTAACCACTTCAGTTTGACACTAAGCTTCGTTCTTTATCTATCCTAATATGCAGTAAGATATTTTGTGTAATCCTACTTGTTTTAAAGGCCTATTTATCGTTAATATTAATATTTTTATGTTTGTTTGTTTGATTATCATTTAACCAACCTGCAGTACTTTTCTCAGCAAAAACTAGGCAACAGCTATGGCATTACCAACAGGGACATTCAGTTAACAGTGACAGTGAGCAAAAATCTTTCATATAACCAGTTATGACAGAGCTGCTGTTAAAAGGTTTAATAATCAGTATTGGCAGATTAGATGAAAAGAAAATCAATGATTGTATCGGCTGTAAAAATCCTTATCGGAACATCCCTAATATTCATGTTGTCTGGGTGGCAAAAAATAATGAATCGTAGGCAGAGACCCTATCAAAAAATGGACAAAAACAAGTTGACAGGTACAATTTGAATACAAAGTTGTTGTTTTTCTTTGTTTCACTGTTTTATTTATTTGTTTGTTTGTGGCTAAAGTGAAAAGGTCTGAGTTTGGTTATTTTGAAGAGCTCTCATGTGTGAACCCTCAAAGAATAGTCTTTTATTGACACTAAAATGTTTTGTATGCTGATATTAACAGACTATTTATTTAGACTAAATCAAGTAAAAATAAAAAAACTAATTTTACATTTGTTTAAAAAAGTACTTATAATTATACAGCAATAATTATACTTCATGTATCTATTAGCCTACTAGTAATCGTTGTTTGGCTATTATTTTTTTAATACTCATCTTATTTTCTGACCATTTACTCAGTAAGCACCAGGGCCCAGTTGTTCAGAAGTAATCTGATTGGATCAAATCTTGAAAATGGGTTGTTCAAAAGAAAAAAATGATTCTGAAATCAGATTAGATCATGTAATCCAGTCTTGGTTTTGATCTGAACCAAACCTTCAGTGTGTGATGTTCAAAACTTTTGAGTAGGATTGGGATACCTTTTGATCCAAAAAAATCAGGATTATCCTGGTCCCAGCAGAAGGATGGATTCAGGGTGGATTTCAGGAACAAAATGTAATAAAACTTTAAAATTAGTCAAATAATACAACATTTGTATAATTTAGTATATATAACACATTTATTTATATTTTGCACTTGATTTGTTTAACATTTACAGTGATAAAGTAGATAAAGTAGACAATAGGCTACCTATTAAGCCTTTCAGTACAGTAAAGTACAAAAAGTACAAAGTATAAAAAAGATTTTGTCCCCATAAAATAATCCCTAAACAGCTGTCAATATCAAGCAAAAATAATATATTTAATTTTAACTGTCATTTATCACTCTATATTAATTACAATGACACAATTATCAGAGATTAACCAGTCAAAAGAAGTTTCTAACAATTGCATCCCTTATTGCATGTCCAGTAAGTCCCTCATTCTGAGAGAACGCTGGAGGTTGGTCTAGGTCTTCAACAGGCACAGTTTCATCATAAACGTCAACACAGAGAGGGACATTGCACCTGGTTGTGATGTTGTGCAGGACAATACAGGCAATACTCTTTCCCAACTACAGCAAACCAAAGCCAGACTTGATATCCACCTCCTAAAAGCAGGACTTCAAAATACTGTTCTCTCCTCAAATGAAGAACTTCTCTGAACATTCTTTATTTTGTTAACTATTGGACATTTAGCCTTTTTATGATTTAAAACACGTGTTCAAAATGTCCACAATGTATTTGTGAATAATGTATATTTGTTTTTATTTATTTGTTGTGGGTCAGATGAGGGGTCTGACTGTTTAAAAGAAATTGAAAATGGAAAGTAGTAAGTATTGTAATCGCGAATTATTAATGTTGATTAAAATACTAAATTACCGTGACATCACAAAGCAAGCAACCGTGTGGTTCTTCAGAGTAGCAGATTTCAATGGTGGATATGAGCTGCGCTCCAGTTTCTTTTAAGCATCTTTTAAACATTATATTGTATTGTATTTCAGAATCAGCTATATTGCCAAGTATGCTTACACATTCAAGGAATTTGTCTTGGTGACAGGAGCTTCCAGTGTACAACAATACAAAAACAATACAAAAACAGCAGCAAGACATAGAAAATAATAAAAAATAAAAAATTATACACATATGTACAGACACACACATACATACATACACACATACACATGGGTAGTGCAAATCTAATACAATCTGTTATACACAGTGCAAATACAAATCTGTTATGAACAGTGCAAATACAAATCTGTTTTGTACAGTGCAAATGTTTTGTTTTTTTGTTTTTTCAGAGGAATGAAATGGCAGAAGAGGTTGGATGTGTTGGATAAATATAAAAAAGACTAAACTGTGTATTGCACATAGTTATTGCTCAATGTGGCAATTTAACTGTTCATGAGATGGATAGCCTGAGGGATAAAACTGTTCCTGTGCCTGACGGTTCTGGTGCTCAGAGCTCTGAAGCGTCAGCCAGAAGGCAACAGTTCAAAAAGGTAGTGGGCAGGGTGAGTGGGGTCCAGAGTGATTTTTCCAGCCTTTTTCCTCACTCTGGAAGTGTACAGTTGTTGAAGGAAGGGCAGGGGGCAACCAATAATCCTCTCAGCAGTCCGAACTGTCCTTTGTAGTCTTCTGATGTCTGATTTCGTAGCTGAACCAAACCAGACAGTTATTGAAGTGCAGAGGACAGACTCAATGACTGCTGAGTAAAACTGTATCAGCAGCGCTTGTGGCAGGTTGAATTTCCTCAGCTGGTGAAGGAAGTACAACCTCTACTGGGCCTTTTTCACAATGGAGTCAATGTGGGTCTCCCACTTCATGTCCTGTGAGATGGTAGTGCCCAGGAACCTGAATGATTCCACTGCTGCCACAGTGCTGTTTAGAATGGTGAGGGGGGTCAGTGTTGGGGTGTTTCTCCTAAAGTCCACAATGATCTCCACCGTTCTGAGCGTGTTCAGCTCAAAGTTGTTTTGACTGCATCAGACAACCAGCTGTTCAACCTCCCTTCTGTATGCAGACTCATTATCATCTCTGATGAGGCCGATGACAGTGGTGTCGTCTGCAAACTTCAGGAGCTTGACAGAGGGGTACTTGGCGATGCAGTCATTGGTGTAGAGGGAGAAGAGTAGTGGGAAGAGCACACATCCCTGGGGGGCACCAGTGCTGATTGTACAGGTGCTAGAAGTGAGTTTCCCCTGTCTCACAAGCTGCTGTCTGTCCGTCAGAAAGCTGGTAATCCACTGACAGAGAGTTGGTGTCATTTATTCTGGAGTATAGCTGGGAATATGGTGTTGAAAGCTGAACTGAAGTCCATAAAAAGGATCCTTGCATATGTCCCTGGTCTGTCCAGATGTTGCAGGATATGATGCAATCCTATGTTGACTGCATCAGCCACAGACCTGTTTGCTCGATAAGCAAATTGAAGGGGGATCTAGAAAGGGTCCAGTGATGTTCTTCAGGTGGGCCAACACCAGCCTCTCAAATTATTTCATGACCACAGACGTCAGGGGGACAGGTCTATAGTCATTAAGTCCTATGATTTTTGGTTTCTTTGGGACAGGAATAATGATTGAGCGTTTGAAGCAGCATGGGACTTCACACTGCTCCAGTGATCTATTGAAGATCTGTGTGAAGATGGGGTCCAGCTGGTTAGCACAGGATCGAAGACACGCTGGTGAGACGCCATCTGGGCCTGAAGCCTTCCTCGTCTTTTGTTTCCGAAAGACCCGGCTCACATCATCTTCACAGATCTTAAGTGCAGGTTGAGTGGCAGGAGGGGGGAGGAGGGGGGTTGCAGGAGGTGTTGGTGTTTGTGAGAAGTGAAGGTCAGAGTGGGTGTGGGGTGTGAGATTGGGCCTTTCAAATATGCAGTAGAACACATTCAGGTCGTCAACCAGCTGTTGGTTCCCTACAGGGTTTTAATGTAATAATACTTGTTTAGGTAAGGCAAATAAAAATTATTTTAAATTGATATATATGGTATAGAATAAATTAAATTATTGTAAAATTACTGCTTAAATTATTAGTCCACGTACAGTAAATAATATGGCATATTCAATATTCAAACATATTAACAGCCGATTTAAATCGACCAAGTTACTGCGTTCAGTAAGCCCTTTGGTGGCGAGACAGGGGACCATTCATCCCGATAGATCTTCAATGGTGATCTTGTTCATGTAAGATCATCAATAGATCATTTTTGGCCTCAGTGGTTGCACTTTGGAAATTACAAAACAGTCATTTGCGATCGGAGTTTGTGCGATTCGTGAAAATGTTAGATCTACCAATACCAGCTGCATGACAAATGGGTCTTATTAGAGAAGATGCGATAACAATGACGGTGATTCCTGAAATATGCCATTCATACCATATTCTTTATGTTGGCTACACCTCCAAAACAAACTTAGAATAGTTAAGCTGAATTACTTTATTGCTATTTTGTACAAATCAAATTCACATTGGCCTACTTATTAACATGACAAAACAAAACTATTATTACATTTTTTATAAATTGTACACAGAAATTGAGCAACGTGACAAACTCTCTCATAACAATGACTGCTGTCACTCACTGCAGGTTTACACTGTTTGAGACCTGCATTTCGACGCGAGCTCAGTGACGCTCCGCACAATGTTCTGCACTCTCGCGAATGCTCTCATTAAACACAAAGCTGTCTAATCAGCATAATAAATCAAATATTTACACCGCGTCTGTGCCTTGATTAGAACGGGATTGTTTTTAGTTTTGTCGTGTTCCTCATTTGCAGTGTATTTAATATCTACGTTCAAAGTGAGCAGCGCAATATGCAATTAATCCAAAATAATTCCAAAGTGCTTTTCGCTCTTGTTCTACAGCATCTTTTCAAGTGTCAGTTGATGTTTCTTCAGTATTAATTTTTGTGTGCCACGCAAACAGAGCTAGAACATAAAGATCACAAGCATCTGGGCATTCAGATGGTTTAAAACTTGCGCAATAGGATCAGTTGTCAGTACAGACAGGATGGAAGACTAATATTATAAGCGGCTCTGATTGGCCATTGCCGTTTCATTGCTCAATGAGTTACTGGTTAGAATACTCAACCGCTGCAAAAACACGTTGTAAATAGAAACCATTGATGCAACAGGAGCAGACTTAAATTGAACGCTGTAATCGTCAGTTTTCACGATTACATAATCGTGGCAGCCGTAATCGTAATTGCGATTAGTTTATCGATTAATTGTACAGCCCTAATGGAAAGGGATGTTTGTATTGTTTTATTGTGCTGTTTTCTGTCTCTTCAAATAAAAACACTTAAAGTGACCCCACGCTGGCTATTCTACCTGTTCTTTACATAGCTAGTAGCCTACATTGTGATATGTAGTCCCATTTAGAGCACTGGTAATCCAGATTTGGTAATCTTGAAAAAAATTTATCTGGATCAGGGTGATCTAATCCAATGTTGCTTTTAAAAGCCAGCACAAAAGTAAGATGGATTACCTGATCCTGGATAGCAAAACATGGGATCATTCTGATTCAGATTAAATTTTTTGAACAGTTGGTCGCAGGTGTCATGATGGCACGGAGATGCACCTTTAAATGAACAGAGGTGCTAACTAAAATCGCCTTATAGACCATTTAATGTTTTATTTCAAGTCATTTCAAGTTTAATTTGATTCTGATGTGACCAGAAGTGGTGTTGTTCATGTTGGTAAATTGTTCAATCTGTAACTAGTCTGCCAGCTTCCAACAGTTTGCTCCATTCCTGGTGATCTGCAGATCTGCTGCGAGTATGATATGCAGGCTGGGTATTATTACATTGACGAATTAATGACAGGGTGATGAACAATCAAATCAAAGTGGAGACACTGCCTCTTCTATATTCCATGGTTACCCCACTCATGTTCACATCACACGTTAGGAGATCATTGAGATCGCAATTAGGTGAATAAAGGCGAGGGACAACTTTGAACAACTTGAGGGTGAATAAATGACAACATAATTTTCAAAAAAATTGAAAGAATACAGCTCAGGAAATGCACATATCCACAATTCCACATTCTGGAAAGTCAGGATTTTTGGGTAAAATAATCTATTTAAATACACACAAGTGACTGAGGTTTATATATGGGTAGATCACTAATACCTTTATTGTAAATGTCCTGGTGGCTTTTCTCTGACTGATCGGGCGTTGAGTTTCACACATGTCATGAGAGAAATTGGCACGCTATCTCTCCTTGAAAGTGCTTTGGGGAAGAGAGAGATGCTCAGTGGTGCGAACAAGCGCTTCAAGACATTCCAATGAGGATGAGGGCTTAAAACCATGAATGCTGCATTTGTGTTCTGTTTTCATGGCTCTACAAAGATAAAGATTAATTTTTTAGGCTGGGGCCAAGCATAAGGGTTGAAATTAGTGTTTATCTTATAAAAATAAGGCAGTAAAATGTGGTTAGTGCATACAGAAAGAATGACATACTCGCCATGTACATCCACCCATGTACACAAATTGGCACAAATAGTACACATCTCTTTGCTGAACTTAAAATGACATGTCAGTGAGCTATATGTTTTAGTGAGCACTTGTTCTTAAAGGTACAGCTCCGTGCCATTATTACAAAGTAGATTGTGACATCAATCATTGGTAAAAAAATAAATAAAAAATTTGGCGTACAGATAAAAGATACATTAACATGCCTGTTGCTGTATTATGGTAGGTAGTTTTTTTCTAAGCAATGTAAAAAAAAAAATATATATATATATACAGTTGAAGTCAGAAGTTTACATACACCTTAGCCAAATACATTTAAATTCAGTTTTTCACAATTCCTAACATTTAATCGTAGAAAACCTTCCCTATCTTAGGTCAATTAGGATCAGTACTTTATTTTAAGAATGTAAAATGTCAGGATAATAGTAGAGAGAATGATTTATTTCAGCTTTATTTCTTTCATCACATTCCCAGTGGGTCAGAAGTTTACATACACTTTGTCAGTATTTGGTAGCATTGCCTTTAAATTGTTTAACTTGGATCAAACATTTTGGTTAGCCTTCCACAAGCTTCTCACAATAAGTTGCTGGAATTTTGGCCCATTCCTCCAGACAGAACTTGTGTAACTGATTCAGGTTTGTAGGCCTCCTTGCTCGCACATGCTTTTTAACACATTCTCTATCAGATAGTGAGGGCTTTGTGATGGCCACTCCAATATCTTGACTTTGTTGTCCTTAAGCCATTTTGCCACAACTTTGGAGGTATACTTGGGATCATTGTCCATTTGGAAGACCATTTCCAACCGAGCTTTAACTTCCTGGCTGATGCCTTGAGATGATGCTTCAGTATATCCACATAATTTTCCTTCCTCATGATGCCATCTATTTTTTGAAGTGCACCAGTCCCTCCTGCAGCAAAGCACCCCCACAACATGATGCTGCAACCCCCATGCTTCACGGTTGGGATGGTGTTCTTTGGCTTGCAAGCCTTAAGGCTGAGCAGCCTTTCAGGTTATGTCGATTTAGGACTCGTTTTACTGTGGACATAAATACTTGTCTACATGTTTCCTCCAGTATCTTCACAAAGTCATTTGCTGTTGTTCTGGGATTGATTTGCACTTTTTGCACCAAGCTATGTTCATCTCTAGGAGACCGAATGCATCTCCTTCCTGAGTGGTATGATGGCTGCATGGTCCCATGGTGTTTATACTTGCATACTATTGTTTGTATGGATGAACGTGGTACCTTCAGGCATTTGGAAATTGCTCCCAAGGATGTACCAGACTTGTGGAGGTCCACAATTTTTTTTCTGAGGTCTTTGCTGATTTCTTTTGATTTTCCCATGATGTCAAGCAAAAAGGCACTGAGTTTGAAGGTAGGCCTTAAAATACATCCACAGGTACACCTCCAATTGATGCCATTTAACCAGAAGCTAATTGGCTAATTGCCTAAAGGCTTGACATCATTTTCTGGAATTTTTCAAGCTGCTTAAAGGCACAGTTAACTTATGTATGTAAACTTTTGACCCACTGGAATTGTGATATAGTCAATTCAAAGTAAAAGATGGGTAGACCTGTGGCATTTAAAAGAGGCTAATTTGGTATTAAGGTGCCTAATGGGTGCCAAGAAAACATTCCCCACACCATTACACCACCAGCAGCCTGAACCGTTGACACAAGGCAGGATGCATCCATGGATTCATGTTGTTTACATCAATTTGTGACCCTAGCATCTACATGTCACAGCAGAAATTGAGATTCGTCAAACGGGCGATGTTTTTACAATTGTTTACATCCAGTTTTGGTGAGCCTGTGGCCACGGCAGCCTCAGTTTCCTGGTCTTGTGCTGTTGTAGCCAATCCTCCTCAATGTTCGACATGTTGCAATTGGGCCCAATGCTGTCTGGCCATTCTCCTCAGACCTCTGTCCTTAACAAGCCATTTTCTCCCACAGAATTGGCACTTTTTTTGGCATCATTGAGTAAACTCTAAATGTGTGAAAATCCTAGGAGATCAGCAGTTATAGAAATACTCAAACCAGCCCGTCTGGCACTAAAAATCATGCCACGGTTGAAATCACTGAGATATTTTTTCCCTCCCATTCTGATGGTTGATGTGAACATTAACTGAAGCTCCTGATCCATATCTGCATGATTTTCTGCAGTGCACTGCAGCCACACGATTGGCTGATTTGATAATTGTATGAATCAGTAGGTGAACAAATGTACCTAATACATGTTTGGGGTGGATGGGAATATATAAAATGAAAATGATATGGACAAAAACCAATAATATTACAAATAAGTACCCCCCCCCCCCCCCCTCAAAAAAAGCAGATTTTGTCCCTTTGAAATGCCCACTTGACAGTAAAGCATTGATTTAGAAATTTTGTAAATTTACTTATATTACAAAAGTAATATGTAAAACGTTAACACCTTTTTTATGTTGGGCTAAATTAAAATTCTCTGACAGTGGGAATGAGTTCTTACTGATTAAAATACAATCATCTGAAGACAAAGTCTTTTTAAATTATTATAATCACAGACACATTAGGGGTATTCATAGAGGTTTTAAATAAATAATCAATGCCGAATCTGCGACCCAACCTGCGCATCTCGCAGCACTGTTTATGGGTGCATTCTATTCTGAAGTGATTGTCCCTATGTCCTATTTCCTTTGAAGGCTTTACCATCCACTGTGAAAGCTTTGAAAGGCTAAAAAGTGTGGGGCTCAAAAATAAGGGTCATTCGGAACTCACCTTTTAAGTAATATTTATTGGAAATTCTGTTTGAATCGATCTTACAGCATGACTATCATTATTGTTCCCCTTCAAAGTGCCCATCGTAGGGTGATTTATGCTGTTTGGATCACAGTCAGTGATGATCTGCGTGGGAGACCGGTCCACATGTAATAACACATGCTCTGTGCTGATCTGTGCATTGAGCATCGATAACTGATCCGTGCAGAGCTGTTTCATTTCGCTTTTGGAACGCTTGCCATTTGATATTTCGCATATGCAACAAAAAACTGCAGAGCATAATCAGAGAGTCGGCCAACTTTGTAGTCGCACCAGTGCGACCACTTGCATAGTTTAATCGCACTGTTAGGAAAAATGTAGCAGTCTGGAGCCCTGTAAGCATATTTAGCGTGTATAAAGTGTTAGGTGCCAGATGAATATTCTTAAATTTGCAATTTGCACTTTGGGTCGCTCTCCAGTGCACACCCATGAGGGTACCCAATTCATGTTGCCTCTCGCGTGACTTACGCACGTTCAAATGAAAGCAAAAACAATGAAGCTTGTGAACGGCGTTCTCTAGTGAACAAATTGAGCTGCACTTCCGGTTGTGAACATGCCAACGCGCATGCATCACACGAGAGGAGAGCGTCCAGAAGTAAACAATTAGTGAAATGGACTTAAATATTGATCTGTTTCTCACCCAAAGTGAATGTATCGCTTTAATTTAGGCATTAATTTAATCACTGGAGTTGTATGGAATACTTTTACTGTGACTGACTGTGGTTTTTGGAGCTTTAAAATGCTGATCAACATCCACTAGCATTGTGAGGACCTACAGAGCTGAGATATCTTATAAAAATCTGTGTTCAGCAAAAGAAAAAGTCATACACATCTGGGATGGCCTGAGTAAATGATGAGAGCATTTTCATTTTTGGGTGAACTATTCCTTTAAATGCTGGTGTGTTTCTGAAATATAGCTGAAATATGTGTTATATGTTATATTGTAACAAATCCAGTCACATCTCACTGTTTTGTCAGCACCTTGCACCATGAGTGAAACAAGTTTTAAAAATGTGTCTTGTAACCCTTGTGTTCTGTCCTGTTGAGTCGAGCTGATATGCAAGTTTCAAACAACATGAAAGCTCCGATATACTAACGGCGAAGTTCTTTTTCGTTCTTTGCTCAGAGCTAAAAATAAGTTAGAAACCATCGAGCAATGGCATTCTGTTTGCGAACAGTCAGACACCAGCCACACCGCTGGGGGAGCTGTTTAAATGAGCATTTAAATCTGAAGATGCACAAGACTACTTATAAAACATCAACGAAAACTACATAAATATATACAGTACTGTGCAAAAGTTTTAGGCACTTGTGAAAAATGTTGCATAGTGAGGATGTCTTCAAAAATAATGACATAAATGGATATCATTTATCACTTAATGTCATACAAAGTCCAACATTTATATTTCCTATTGACACATGTGGCAGGGTGAGCAAGAGACAGACACAGTGGGTGTGGCTTCAAGCCACGGAGAGGCATTTATTGGAAACAATAATACACGTAAAATGTCCAAAAGGGGTAATAAAGTGTCCAAGGGGGAATAGTGATCATAATAAAGGGGGAATCTGGCATCCTCGCGGTGAACAGGGCTCTGTGAAAGGGTGGGGTAGTGTCCATAGGATAGCACGGGCTGGGTCAGTCGGCCACTCACGCTCCCCTCCACGCTCCCTCCAAAGTCCACAGCGTGAGGGGCGGCAGCATCACTGGCGGCCTGTCTTCCCAGGCCTGCAGCAAGCGTGAGCGGAAGGCAGCCTGGCATCTAGCCCATTGGCGGCAATGTGAGCTGTTCACCCCTGGCGACTCATTAATTCTCCGGGGGTCTGAGGAACGGGTCCAGCAGCACACCATCTCGTCTAGCTCCGAACCCTCCCAGCTCTGGTCCTGGCCGTGTGAGGATGCCAGGGTGTGCACACGTGGAGATTTGAAGCCGGCTCCCTGAGAAGAGGTGCGCTCTGCGTTTTAAAAACAGCGGTGATGAAGCGTTATTCCCTTCAGGTGTGCTTCATTCACCGCTGACAAAACAAGGCTTATTAATTATGCACCTCTTCTTGCTCTCCCGCCCAACTCCCGTCGTGAGCCTCGCTGAAGGGTGGCCCTAAGAGGTAGGGCGACGATGATGAGCCGGAGGGGCGGATCATTCCACCACACACACTAAAGCTGAAGATATAAATAACCATCTTAAGACAAATGCTTTTGTGAAACATCTAATGTTCTTAAGACTTTTGCACAGCACTGTAAAAATGTGTTACCAATGACTATATGCCTCATTCTAATAGAATTCACATGAGATCAGTAAAGGATGCTGTTTTAAACACTCTGATGATTTAAAGTAATATATATATATGTAGTATTTTGTATTTTGTCAATTTGTCATGTTTACATTCTGCATTCATGACACCAACATGCTAACACGCTATACGTGGCCATAGTATGTGCCGGCAACCCTTTTTTTAATTGTATTTTATGATGACTTTGATAATACTGCAAAGATGGATGTATAACTGGGTGCCAGACAGATGTAAATGAGCAGAATACACACAAAAGAATGATGATTGATGAGACAAATGTCTAATGTAAATGTGTGAATGGCTTTCAGCTGAATACAGCACATGTATGAAGCAGCATTAAAAACACGCACACAAAAAAAAAAAAAAAAAAAAAACTGTGAATGGGCACTTAAGAGTTTTTAAGTAGATTTGGTTCCATTTTAATAAATCACCTGACATGGTCTTGGAAAAACACCTCTATGTGACCAATCGTACAGTACTTCATGTTGACTGATCTTAAATGACTGAAGAATGTAACCAGAATTAGATGTCAGTAACAAAGTAGGTGGAGCAACCTACCGATGACGTGGACCAATGGCAGTATGAAGGTGTTTAGCAGCTTATACAAAGTTTTCCTAAGGGTTTGCGCTGGCGAGCTGTATCGAACCATTGAAACAAACTCCAAAACACCTCTGTTTAGCCAGATTTAGTTTGAAATGATTTTACACCCTTTCGTTCTTCAGTTTGTCTTGAAGTATCGATGGCCTTAAGGGTGAATAAATGATTAACCATCCCATTAATGTATTAAATTATTTCCTCAGGTATTCCTCAAATAAATGAAACTTCCATCCTCTAGCAACCTTCAAACACATCATGTTGTTGCTTAAATATAAAAGCAGCTATATAATCTTATGGATAATTCATACTCACCTTCACATACCCAGAGACACAAAATTTGATTAATAATAACTGGCTGGAGAACCATTTTCTCCCAAAAGCCCGTCTTTATTTCCAGCTCTTAAAAATGCAATGTTTCATTGTTTTCACCCAGAGCATGTCAAGTACTCTATTAGTAGGATGGAGAACATTTTCATCCTGGTCTGCTCTGTATTTGAAAAACATAAGGAGTGCTGCCTTGACTAGCTATAGTGTATCATTTTTTAAACTTGGGTCGCACCCAGTAAAATCCAATACAGGTTGATGTCTTCCAGCTAAAGAAGTTACATAAGTTATGGGTTATTATACAAAACAATAAACAGTTTCTTGCATTGCTAAATTACTACAATTGTTCCTGTAGCTTCAGACTGGATTCAAAAACAGGTCTGCTTTATCCCATAAATATTGGGAGCAGGTGCATCTCCAAAAATTTGAGGTTTGTGAACCGTTAAGTCTCCATTAGAGAATGATTTAGGGGCCGGTGTAATCGGTTGTGCAACTCTCAATTCATTTTTCTTTCTGTGGTGGCTCTCAGTTGTTCAAGTCCCTCTATATTGCTTTACTGGCCCTCTGGGCCAGCTGAGATGTTTGTTTCTAATCCCCTTAGGGCTGCACAATTAATCATATTTTAACTGTGATCCCTGCCTCTCATGGTTAATTAAACCATCTACGGTATTAGTGAGCTATCAAGCAGAAATTATCAGCCAGGTAAAGTTTTAAGATTACTTTGTAATCCATTTTTACCTCAAGTGACCAATCACGCTCTCTTCAGAGTTCTTTAATGTTTGGCCATTAGAAGTATCAAAATCTAAAAGTAACAAATCTAAAATTACCCCATTGCATTGAGGTTTGGTGGACCGAGGAGGAGATGAGAGTATTTGACCATGTATGCAAGAAGGAGCACAAAGCTTTTGTCACTGTCACCTCTGCTGGTAACACACAGAAACAACAACAGAGCCTTCCTTCAAAATAATGCTTGATAAAATAATCTGAGTTACTATTTGCACCCTGGTGTGAATAGCATCTATCACACAGTGCAGCTTATTGCACCCCAATAGTCTGGAGGAACCATAGAAATATACGACAAACTTGACAATAGGTGTCGCTGCTGTTGGGCCTCATGTATTCAGATAGAAGACAAAGGCAGGCCTAACACAGTCGTAAAACCTAACTCAGGCCCACATACCAATTCATAAATCTTACTGATAAAAACCGCGCCAAAATCAAACAAAGGGAGTCCAAAACAGACTACAAATCCCATGAAGCCTTGCTCACTAAAGGATCGAACTCTCAACTCCTATTGGATGAAGCACACAACAGAATGTCCCTCAACCATGACATCATCAGGAGTAGAAATATCTCTGAGATGCTTCCGGGATTTGCTTCCAGCAACTTTGCACGCCATGTGTAGACACAGCTCATCGCTGCTCTCAGGTGTAGCCTCGTAGCACAAGGAAGTAACGTCTGACTTGAAACTGTGGCCATATGATCTCCATCTCGCTGGACGAGTTGAGATTACTCTATGTTCCACCGAACACTCTAACAGATCCGAAGAAGACCGCTGAGCAATCCGCATCTTCATCCGTTTGCCTGCAGAAGTGAAGAGATAATCTTCCATCTTCAATCAAGTCAATGTCGCTGATTTCTCCGCCAACCTGCCGAGAATCAGCAGCCGTACCGCCCGCCGACAGAGCGAGGAAACGGCCTCCTGTCATCACCCGAGCCTCGAGGAACCGAGTCGGAGTTAAAGGATGGATGAACACACATTCTACGTCCTCATACGATTCAAGTAAAAGGTTTACGTCTGGGCAGAGATGGAATATTATAGTGTGTTATTCTTGTGTATCAAGGTTATTGCTTGTACAGTTTACGGACCATCGAGTCTGCTCATTGTGGCTAATACTCAGGGTATTAATTATCATGAATGAGATTTGCTGTATTGTAGTTCAACCACATTGGACTGTTGTGCATTTCCGCCATCGCGGGTGAGACCGGCAAACTGAGTTTATCCATTAAAGAATCAAAGACCGCTGGACGGTTTACGAGCCGTCCACCGCGTCTCTGAGTGATAATCTAACAGCTGCTTTCTCTCCCATGATCGCGAAACCGGCTTTGGGGCCGTCACTTAATTCTCTCTCTCTCTCTCGTACTAACCACACACATGCGACCCCTCACAAACATTCTCGCACACATTTTTGGCTAGTAGATAGCTTCATGATAAAGCTCAGCTTTGTCCCTAAGCTATCGTACAAGCGGATACACACAGTAACTGGTAGACGCCATTGACTGGTTTATCTCCGCCCACATTCGCGGCCATATTCTCTGGCCGGAAGTCTCGCGTGACATACTCTCCACGAGAGTCACGTCCGCCATTTTGTGTGTGTCCCTCCTTACACACTCATTCTCACACACACACACCCTCATGTGTTATAGGATTATTTTGATTTCCATATCTAATCATATCACTGTTTAGTTTGTAGTTGTAAGTCGGGAGTTTATTGACTGCATTGTAGTAATTATTAATTGATATTACTGCATAAATAAACTTTGTTATACTTCAAAGAGAAGTGTTTTGGTTTGTTTTGCATACACCTGTGTCACATGCTGACGGGATGTCAGTGCTCGGATTCAACCCTTCATTCATTGTTTTTTCCCGAAAAGCGATATTCTTCGGATGTCGATTTTCCTAAGAAAACAATCTAATATTGAGACTGTTATACTATCTGGTTATTAGTCCCTGATTCCAGGGTGATGCCCCAGCAATATTAATCCTTATTAATATTCTATTGATTTTTGATAATTGACAGTTATCTTTGATGATTGTTGAATTTGGAGGATCAATAAACTAGTGTTAATTTTAATCAATGTTTCATTGATGTTAACAGTTAATGATTATCTTTGATAATTGTTGGTTTAAAGGATTAAAAAAGCTAACTGATTCAAATCAATGTTCTATTGATTTTAATAATTTATAATTATCTTTGATCATTATTAATTATTGCTAATAACCAAACCCGCTCCTAAACATAGTGCACTACATTTACTGGAGCCCCATATGAGGTTTTAATGAGTTAGATTCAATTTATTTATTTATTAATTAATAACTAAATAAATAATTATTAATTATTTCTGATAGTAACACTGATCTAAACAACCAGTAAAGCCCTACACTGCAATGGCGTGGGGTGTAAAGACAGTGTGAAAGTATAGTGTAATCCCAACGACCCGGTTCGATTCTGACTTTTGCCCCACCTATTTTTTTACTATCTGATATTTCCTTTAATACTACCTACAGTAATAAATACAAATTAATATAAAGGTTGATTTCATCTGAGTGATTTGTCACTGTGAATGTCGGGGAGTGCAGAGAAGGGTTTGATCCAGATGCAGGGTCTGTCAATCACACTCATTTCCTACCTCTTACTCCCGCAGCTCGGCTTCGCTTGTGTGTAGCCTTGTGAGTCTTTTATCTGAAGTCTGAGTCAAGTCTGAAGTCTTTAACACTGGAGTCTGAGTCAAGTCTCGAGTCTTTCGTCATGGGTCCGAGTCGAGTCACAAGCCACTAAACATTACATCTTTCTTTTATTTTTTTAATTCTATTTAAAAATTATAAATGTATGATCTTTGAAAAATCTGGTATACTAATAGGATTCTACCTGAAATTGTAAAATATATATTTTATTTATTTCATTTTATTTTATGATTTCACAGACTTAATTAACTCATCCTGTACTGTTTTTTGTAATAAAGGTGCCACAGTTTTTCTCACGGTCAGTTCAACAAGGCTCACCATGCGGACACAAGCAATGCAATATGACATATGCAATGCAATGTAATGTGATATCATTAGGTATAATTTTGACAAAAAACTTCCCAGCTGTTTTAAGTCCACAAAAAACTGAACGCTGTGAGGGACTCGACATGGAGGCGAAGGTAGAATCCATATGCAGGAAGTTTATTAAACACAGCAAACAAATCCAAAACACAGGGCAGAGATGTAATTGTTGAACCAGGCAAAATAGTCGTTAACAAATAATCAGTCCAACCAGGCAAACAGAGCAAAACAGGAATCCAAAAATCAGTATTCCAGTAAAGCAGGCACAATGGTCATAACAAGAAAGCAATGGGAAAAATGCTTGGTAAGGCAGTGAAACTGGCGATACTTTGCAAAGTAACAATGGACAGGTATGGTTATTTATATGCCATAAACAGGAAGTCACCATAGAAGAAGCGGTTCAAAGTTAGTATTTGGGAGAGGGCTCACTCTGGCGGTCGGCTGAATGAATACCAGCCTCATTCGTTACAGAAACCCCCCACCCCCCCACTATGAACAACTCCCGGTGTTCTCCTTCGGGGTTGTCCCCTTGGTCATGGTGCTGGAAGATTCGGGTGCCCTTGGTGAAAGTCATGAATCAAGGATGGATCCAGTATGTCGTTGGCGGCTACCCACGATCTCTCCTCTGGTCTGTAACCTTCCAAGTCCACCAGGTACTGCATCTGGCCCCCTCTACGATGAGAGTCCATAATCTCTCTGACCATGTAAGCAGGTGATCCATCGATCTCCAATGGAGGAGGAGGCTCAGGATCCGTGGTTCCGGGGCCAGACGTCGGGTGGACCGGTTTTAGCAATTACACATGAAAGGAAGGAGAGATGCGGTAGTTAGCAGGAAGCTCCAATAGGTATGTTACATGATTGATCTGTTTGAGAATTCTGAATGGGCCAACATACTTGGGGCAGGGTAGCCACAACTTAAGGTCACGTGTGGATAATCAGACCCTCTGAACGGGCTCGTAGTCGGGGTGGGGACGCCTCCGTCGATCAGCTTGGATTCGTTGGGCCCGGACGGCCCGCTGCAGTCTGACGTGCGCACTGCCCCACATCTGCTCACTCCGCCTGATCCAATCATCCACCACTGACACCGTAGAGGATTCACCTGACCAAGGGAACATAGGAGGTTGGTAGCTCAGCACACATTGGAAGGGAGTGAGTCCAGTAGAGGAGTGAGTGAGGGAGTCTTGAGCATATTCTGCCCATGGGAGGAAGTCGCTCCATTTCTTTTGTTCATGACTGCAATATGACCTGAGATATCTGTTGGTTCAGCCTCTCCACCTGTCCGTTTGCTTGAGGATGATAACCAGACGTGAGGCTGACGTTAATGACTAGCTGCTTGCAGAAGGCCTGCCAGACTCTGGAGGTAAACTGCGGTCCCTGGTCAGACACTATGTCTTCTGGCAAACCATAGATCCTGAAAACTTGGTGGAAGAGAGTGTTAGCAGTCTCCATGGCAGTGGGTAGACCTTTCAAGGGGATTAGTCTGCATGACTTAGAGAAACGATCAATGATAACAAAGATGGTAGTATACACATTGGAGTTTGGCAGATCTGTGATGAAGTCAACGGACAGGTGGGACCAGGGTCTCTTAGGGATAGGCAGTGGTTGTAGAAGGCCAGCTGGTGGTTCTCTGGGGGTTTTTGACTGTGCACAAACTTGACATGCCTTAACATATGCAGTGACATCATTATTGAGTGAAGGCCACCAAAATGAGTTATGTACCAGGCTAATCATCCTCTGGATGCCAGGGTGTCCAGTGCTGAGGGAGGTATGGATCCATTGGATCGTTCCCTGGTGTAGAGTGCGTGGTACATACTGTTTTGTTGGTGGGCATTCTGGTGGTGCAAGGTCTGTCTGTTGGGCTCTTTGTATTTCTTCCATGATGTCCCAGCTTACGGGTGTGATGATGACTGAAGGTGATAATATGGATACATTTTGAGGTATGTTGTTAGAAGGATCATGGTGATGGCAAAGAGCATCAGCCTTGCAGTTCTTACTGCCAGGGTGATAGGTGACTGTGAATTGAAATCTTGTGAAGAAGAGTGACCATCGGGCTTGATGTATTCAAGGTTTTTATGGTCGGTGATTACTTGAAACGGATGGACTGATCCTTCAAGCCAGTGGCGCCACTCTTCTAACGCAGCCTTCATGGAGAGTAGCTCTTTGTTTCCAACATCATAGTTCCTTTCAGCTGAGTTTAGTTTATGTGAAAAGAAAGCACATGGATAAAGTTTTCCAGGGTTACCGTGGCGTTGAGAAAGAACCACCCCGATGCCGCAGTCTGATGCATCCACTTCCACAATGAACGGTTGGTTGGGATCGGGGTGCTTGAGAATGGGGGCGGTCGTGAAACATATCTTGAGGGTTTCAAAGGCCTTTAGAGCAGAATCACTCCATGGTAGTTTGGATGGTTTCCCTTTGAGCAGTGACGTTAAAGGGGCAGAGATGAGACTGTAGTTGCGGATAAACCTCCTGTAGAAGTTCGCAAAGCCCAAAAAACATTGTAGCTCCTTAACAGTATTGGGTCTTGGCCATTCCATGACTGCCTGCCTTATCCATCTCGACACCCCTATGACTGATTATATACCCCAAGAATGTTGTCTGGGTAGTGTGGAACTCACATTTTTCTGCTTTCATGTAGAGTTGATGTTTCTGTAGGTGTGAAAGGACCATCTTAACATCTTTGATGTGTTGTGCCTTATCTTGGGAGTAGATGAGTATATTGTCGATGTAGGCGATGACACACTTGTTGAGGAGGTCTCTAAAAATCTCATTAATGAATGATTGGAAAGCAGCTGGTGCATTGGCCAGGCCATAAGGCATCACCTGGTACTCATAGTGCCCCCTAGTGGTGATGAAAGCGGTTTTCCACTCGTCTACTTCTCTAATACGAATGAGATTGTAAGTGCTTCTCAAATCAAGCTTAGTGTAGATACGTGCTTCACGTAGTTGTTCTAGAGCAGATGGAACAAGAGGGAGTGGGTACCTGTACTTGACTGTTACTGTGTTCAGCCCTTGGTAGTCAATACATGGACAGAGCCCTCCATCTTTTTCCCAACAACAAAAAAATAAAAGCCTGCTGCAGCTGGTGAGGTGATGGATTAATGAACCCTGAAGCTAAAGCCTCCTCGACGTAGGTCTCCATGGCCATGGTTTCAGGTCTTGATAACAGATAGGCCTTGCTTCTGGGAGGTGCCATGTTGGACAGTAACTCTATAGTGCAGTCCCATGAACGATGAGGGGGTAGTTGTATTGCCTTGATCTTGCTGAAAACCTCAGAAAACTCTGAATATTCCTTGGGAATCTTGACTTGAGCTTGAATCTCAGGACTCTCAATGCTAGTGGTTAAACACGGCATGGTGGCAGTGACATGAAGACAATTCAAACGGCAATAGTCTGACCATTGTTTTAACTCACCCTGGTTCCAAGAGATGATGGGATCGTGGACAGCCAGCCATGGGTGACCCAGGATGAGAATATGCTTAGGTGAGTTGATGACATAAAGAGATATGGTTTCTGTGTGAAATTATCCAATTCGTAGTGTCACTGGAACAGATTGGTGAGTGATGCCTGTGCCTGTGTGTGCATTATCCAGAACAGTGATGTTAATGGCGGGTATGCAAGGTACTGTTGGGATATGGAGTTCTTGTATTAGATCTCGGTGAATCAGATTGACAGCAGCCCCTGAGTCGATGAGTGCAGAAACACATTTACATTGATCATCAAAGGAGAGTTTGATGGGGAGAGAAAAGCTGAGAGAAAACATTTGTTTTAGATGTTTGATATTTCTTGCTTTTGTGAGGGCATGCAGAGTTTCGATGACTCCTTTCACCACAGTAGTAGCACGGTCCCTCTCTATGACGACGATCGTGTTCTTCATCAGAAACTCTAGCATAGGCGATCTGCATCGGTTCAGGAGCTTCGGAGCATGCCTGGACTTGGCTATGGACTTATAGTTGTGACTTGGGGCTAAACTTTGAACGTGGTGAATTTCGCAGCAGATTATCAATCTTTACAGCCAACGAAATGAATTCAGTGAGCGTTGAATCCTCACATTTGCATGCAAGTTCTGCCTGCAGGTTGTGGTTCAGTCCCTCTCTGAACACAGTCTTGAGTGCGATATCATTCCACCCACTTTGGGCTGCTAGTGTTCTGAAGTGTATGGTAAAGTCAGCTGCAGAACATGAACCCTGGCGTACATGAAGCAGCTGAACAGAGACATCTTTACCTCCCTCAGGATATTCAAACACTTCATGGATCTGGGAAGCGAAGTAATCGAATGATGTTTGAAGTTGACTATCATTCTCCCAAACAGCTGAGGCCCAGTCTAACGATTTTCCGGTAAATAAAGTCATCATGAATGCACATTTCTTGGAATCCTGGCTGAATAACTCTTGTTGATTGGAGAAATATATTTTACGTTGACGTAAAAATCCCATACATTTCTCAGGTGAGCCATCAAACTTATCAGGAAAAGCAAATTTTACCAGTGTAGTTGTGGGGATGGAAGAGAGCGGATGTAGTGGGTGAGGTTCTCATTTGCAGCTCTTAGGTTGTTCAGTTGCTTTTGATAACTTTTGAGAAGTTCGCCCTGGTAAGCGTAGGCAGCTTGGAGCTGAGTAACTTCCGCTGGATTCATTGGTGGCGAAGTATTCTGTGGCTATTTATATGGTGTAAACAGGAAGTCACCATAGAAGAAGCGGTTCAAAGTTAGTATTCGGGAGAGGGCTCCCTCTGGCGGAAGGCTTAATGAAAACCAGCCTCATTCGTTACATATGCATGCTTGGCACAGTGCCACCGGTGGTTATGCATGACATATTTCAACTTGCATAAAAGACCTTACGAAAACTTGAAATACATTTCTGAAATAATGTCATTTAATGAGTAAAACAAGGGCGTAGCAGCCGTCCCCCGCACTCTTTAAAAAGGTGATTTGGTCCCCCACACTTTTTCAAGCTAATCTCATATTGAGTCCAAATGGTGGATTTGTATACAGTAGTGCCCGACCGATATATCAGTTGGCCAATATTAGACTTTCACCGATATATCAGTATCGGCGTATATTTTACCGATATGCACTGATATGAAAACTTTTTTCAGAACATATAATTCAGAAAACAATGTGTCATTACATAGTTTGTCCAGCAGAGCGCACTCCGACTCCATTGTTTTCAGAGCTGAGCTGACGGTTGCTCTGCAGACAGGGCGGAGTTAAGTGGTGCAGAGTTGAGCTGTGTCGGTAAGTTGCTAACTAGTTTGTGAAATACATACTGGAAAGTTAATAAACAATGACCCCATTATTTTCCCTTTGCAATATTACTAATATAACGTTAACCCTGTCCTTGACAACCATGTCACTCATGTCTGTTTGCTGTTAGCCAGCTATAGTTTGTCAGTGCAGTCTGTAATATAGCAGATTGAAAGGTAAACATCAGAGCATCTTTTTGCAGCTCAGCAGAAAACAGTGCGGTGGTGGATTGTGTCTGCTCAGTAGTGCTCTATCAGTACTGCCAATACACGGGACGAGACCGGTTCAACCCGGAGATTGTAGAACCTCGCAAAGGTGTTGGGTGTTGCCCAGCCCGCTGCTCTGCAGATGTCTGCCAAAGAGGGGCCACTGGCCAGGGCCCAGGAGGCCGCCGCACTCCTGGTAGAGTGGGCTCGTAACCCCGCAGGGGGTGGCATGTTCCGAGCCTGATATGCCATCACGATAGCATCAATGACCCAGTGGGCGATCCTCTGTTTGGAGACAGCGCTTCCTTTCCGCTGTCCACCAAAGCAGACAAACAGCTGCTCGGAGCTTCTAAGGTTCTGCATGCGATCCGAGTAAAGCTCGCACCGGACACAGCAACGCCAAGGCTGGGTCTGCCTCCTCCTGGGACAGCGCTTACATGTTCACCACCTGATCCCTAAAAGGGGTCATGGGAACCTTGGGCTCACGGGATCACGTGAGAGTAACCCGGACCGAACTCCAGGCACGGTTCAGCTGACTCCAGGGGCTCAAAGGGAGCTCCCTGTAGACCCCGAAGGTCTACAGAGAGGCCCCATGAGGGGATGAGGCGCGGTCTGGAGGGATTCAACCTCCTAACACCTCTCAGGAACCTGATGATCAAGTCATGCTTCCCCAAGTACTTACCATCTACTGCATCATGATGAGCCGAAATAGCGGCTACATACACCTTCAAGGCGGAGGGGGACAGCCGCCCCTCCAGCCTCTCCTGCAGGAAGGAAAGCACCGATCTGACTGCATATCTCTGGGGTTTTCGCGTTGGGAAGAACACCACTTAGTGAACAGACGCCACTTCAAGGCATACAGGCGCCTCGTAGAGGGAGCCCTAGCCTGAGTGATCGTGTCTACCACCGCGGGTGGTAGGCCACTTAGGTCTTCCATCAACCCTTATGTAATAGGCCATCAGTCAGACAGTTTAATCAACGTGGCTCCATTAATTTCATACAAAGTTGCTTTCAACAATGCTCATTTATCCATGTTTTTTGATGTTGATCTAAATTAATAATCTAGAGATGAGGAACACACAAACGAGAGTTATACGAGAGGTACGGACATTGATGAAACTCTTATTATAAGACTATTATTGTTGTCTTTTGATAAGTCATGCTCAGCAGCTCACAAACTGTTGGGAAATTATAGATTTGCTTTGTTCTTGTAATGCTTAAAACCTCTTCTCAAGTCTCTTTGTAGGTCTGTAGACATACACAGTTTAAAGGATTACAATTTTCTTTAGATCATTGATTCAGTGACTAACTAATTTCACACAAAACACTCATTTGTCACCACCTGGCATCACCAGAAATGGTCGCTGAACAAATCATTAAATGGATCTGAATGAATTTTGGTGAACGTAGTCAAAACACTCGAGCCACCTGGATACATTTAAATCATAAATTGTGCACATGCACCGTTGTCATTATTGTAATTGATTAAATAATTTATTCAGGACCAGCTTGTGCTCAGTCTTTTATTGTCATGTGTGAAACAGAAGCAAATGCTCAACAAGATGCCCGTTTTTTTTCAGCTAATTTACAAACCAAACCTGCAAATGCATCCTGTTGTTTGCCAGTGATGAAGAAGGTCTTTATTAAGTTCAACATGTGTGCAGCTTGTGATCAGGTAAAGACATTTTAACACCAAAAGTGTATCAAAACATTGAGGCCTTGTCCACACTAATACGTTTTCGTTTGAAAACGCATCTTTTTCTCTCCGTTTTGGCCTTCCGTCCACACTGAGGGTACGTTTACACGACAATGATGTACTATAAACAGAATAGTTTTTCCTTTGCGTTTTTGAAAAGTTTAGCGTACAGACGATAATGTTGTCAAAACGATCCCCGTTCACACGGATCCACGAAAACGACTAAAAAGGCTGTATTATGCATGCCAGGCCAGTAGTTGGCGATGTCACTTTGTAAAGAACCTGCGCACATAAGCATTCTTCCACAGAGCGGTGAATACAAACAATGAAGATGGCAAAAGCATCAAGCAATTTTGTCTGGACGGACAATGAGGTTGCTTTATTACTACAATTACTTTGCTGGAGAAGCGTCAATAAACTCAAAATCTTGAGCAGCACAAACACAGTCCTGTAGTCCGCCATTGTAGTTTTGAATGTCTCGCGCGTTGTTTTGAAGTACTCGCGCGCATGCCTATAGACTGAACTTTCAAGATTATTCAAAAAACTCATTTTTACCATCGCTTCATCTCCTGCCTTCTTCTGTATTCCCCCTGCTCACTCTTGGGCTGGTAGGAGGGTAAGTTAAGATAACAAGCTGTTGATGTTGACTGGTTTTGGATATCAGACAGAACAATGATATATGGATATCTTCTGACGGAGAGAAAGGTCTTGTGTACACTGGATCTAACATGCATTTTCACTGCCTCATGTTTTCATATTCTAAGCATATAATTGAACACTGTACATGGCATCACATCTCTGTCTATAGGCTATATACATAAGCAGTGGGTGAATGAATTGCAGGATAAATGTGCATCAGATAAAATTAAGTAAATAAATAACATTTAAAATACAAATACATTTTTCCCATCTGAATCCATATGTTTATTTTCAAATTGCAGGTTCTGCCTACCGTACAATGTTCACACTCCATACAAAACACTCCAAATGAATAAATTGTTGATTATTGTTATTTGCACTGACACCAGTATTCATATAGATAATTATACAACTCAAATTGATGCCTATCATTCCATCATTCTTTATATAACACGTAATACGCGTGCGCATGACGTCATCATTTTCACAAATTTGCGTTTTTGTATGTTTACACGGAGACGATAATGGCATCGTTTTCAAAAACGTGCATTTTGAAACCCGTTTTCAAAAGTTTGCGTTTTCAGGCCCCAAAATGCCATTGTCGTGTAAACGAACAGCCAAAACGCATACAAAGTTTTCCATTTTTAGTTGAAAACATTGTCGTGTAAACGGCCCCTGAGATGGCATTTTTGTCCGCGTTTTTGTTTTGGAGCTTTTTGAAAACTCACTCCAAAGTGGATACATTTGAAAACACTGCTTTCGCGTTGTAGTGTGGACTTTTGAAAATGATGACACATTTTTAGTCATGTGACCCATTCAGTCCAAAACAAGATGGATGATGTTGTATCACAGTTGTTTTGGCTACTCTCCAGTTTGATTGCATTGTTAAAGATTAATGTCAGTTTGTACATACTTCAGCTTACATTTCTTCAAAGGAGACGGGATGTTTACTCACAGTTGTTTTTCAGCAGCGGAACGTGAGGACAGTTGCGTTTTCAGACCGTACATGGAGCGGAGATTTTGGGTGAGACCTGGACGCACCCGTGCATGGTGGGATAATTTTGTACATGGAAATTATCGTGCCCAAGGAGTGGCGTGAGAACTTTAGGATGTCTAGGGACTCTCTTTATCATCTGAGTGAAATTTTACAACATCATATTCAAGGCCAGACAACATGACTGAGATCATCGGTGGATGTTGTTACAAAGGTTGCATGTATTCTATACTACTTAAGTAACGAAGGTAGACTCCGAAAAACGGCGAATGCGTTTGGATTAGCCCGACAAACTGTGTCTAAAATAATCAGAGAAAAGTGCAGAGCTATTATATTACACCTGGGTCCCAAGTATATTTGTCCGTGCATTTAAAAAACTCATTGCCTGTCCTCGACATTGCCGCAACGTTTCAAAGAGGCGGAAAATAAATAAACGCCTGACGGAAATGACGCATGTCGAAGCATCTTATGTTTTACTCGTGCGCAGTACAAGGACGTAAGCATTTTCAGATGTTTCAATGTGGATGAGCAACTTTTGGGAAGGTAGCTCAGTGGTAAAATATGCTGGCTACCACCCCTGGAGTTCGCTTGCTCGCTAGTTCGAGTCCCAGGGCATGCTGAGTGACTCCAGTCAGGTCTCCTAAGCAACCAAATTGGCCCGGTTGCTAGGGAGGGTAGAGTCACATTGGGTAAAGTCTTCGTGGTCACTATAATGTGGTTCGTTCTCGGTGGGGCATGTGGCGAGTTGAGCGTGGTTGCCGCGGTGGGTGGGGTGAAGCCTCCACACGCGCTATGTCTCTGTGGCAGTGCGCTCAACAAGCCACTTGATAAGATGCGTGGGTTGATGGTCTCAGACGCGGAGGCAACTGGGATTCATCCTCCGCCACCCGGACTGAGACGAATCACTACGCGACCACAAGGACTTAAAAGCACTTTGGGAATTGGGCATTCCAAATTGGGAGAAATTTTTTTTTTTTTTTTAAATAAAAATTTATCCGGATTAATGTAGATGTAGCCTCAGTAGCCTACACGAAAACACAAAAAAAGTATGGCATTACCTTGTTTTTTGGACATGCAGCATTACCTGGTGGCTCCATGTTAAGGCAATGGTATATGAATAAGTTAATCATATAGTGACGTACCATAGTAGTACCATGGTATTCTTTGAATTACTTTGAAGCACCATGTAAATTCAGTTGTATATGAATATGGTAATCATATATCAAATTACAAATGTAGTACCTTCTTACAAATGGAGTACCTACATTCTTTGAAGTACCATATAAATACAGAATGGTACATAAATATGATAATTGTATCTCAAAGTACCATAGTATTACAGATGGGCTCACACACACAAGAAACTTGGCCTCTGATTATAAGCTTCTAGTAAAGAAATACAACAGCTTGACACAGAAATACAGGATAAAATGAATAGTTTGTGTACAAGTTTTTATACAAGAAAAAAGGTAAGGAAACTATGTTCGTATGGGTTTGTAGAGGTAGTAGTAGTAGTAAAAATATGAAAAATAAAATGTAAAAATAGTGATTTTTAATTTTGAACACATAGGTTTGTATAGGTAGCATGTATAAAAAACGAATTTACATGTTTTTTTACATGCACATACATTTCATATTGCACCATACTGTATACTTGTATACTGTATTGCACTATACTGTACCATGGTTTAGATAAGCATCATGTGAAGTCTTTTAGGGTGGTTTCACATATAGTACATTTTAAGTGTACCAAACCCAGTTCGGTTAAAGGGAACCAGCCGCAAATGACCTCGGTGCTTTTGGTGTTCACAATGTAACTGGACTTAAAAGAGGACCCAGTTCCCTATCTGTCACTCACTCACTCGACGTTGTGTCGATGTAGTGACAATAGGGGTCACTCTTGGGAGCCCGAAACACCTCTGGTCTTTGATAAAAGGTGAGTGGTATTTGCATACCACTCCCCCGGACATACGGGTATAATAGGAGCTGGTATGCAACCACTCATTCAGATTTTCTCTTCGGAGTCGAACAGTCGATGTTCACTGAGCTGAATTCCACGACTGTTCATTCACCTCTGCTGGATCTGACGGCGCATTTCAGCGGCTTCTCCCTCCTCTGCACTGGTGCACTGCAGAGAACGCCCCTGGGCGCTTCGGCAGAAATAAAAGAATATATTTCTCTAAAAGAGCGGCACACACGGAACGTCTTTTTAAAGAAGCGTCTTTTTAAAGATGCCTTTCCGTTTGTGTGTTATTCCTGGTTGCGGTCGTTATCTCTCGCCTTCTGATGGTCACGATCGCTGTCTTTTGTGTCTGGGCAGTCTGGGGGTCTTCGCGTTGGGAAGAACACCACTTAGCGAACAGACGCCACTTCAAGGCATACAGGCGCCTCGTAGAGGGAGCCCTAGCTGAGTGATCGTATCTACTACCGCGGGTGGTAGGCCGCTTAAGTCTTCCGCGTCCCGTCCAGGGGCCAGACATGGAGATTCCAGAGGTCTGGTTGCGGGTGCCAGATGGTGCCCCGTCCCTGAGAAAGAAGGTCCTTCCTCAGGGGAATTCGCCGGGGGTGGGGGGGGGCTGTCGCGAGGAGCGTGAGGTCCGAGAACCATGTCTGGGTGGGCCAGTAGGGAACTACCAGGACGACCTGCCCTGGTAAGTCCTTAGGGAAGTCTATGGAGAGCCCCCTTTGAGCCCCTGCAGTCAGCTGAGCTTATGGCACTCTCTTTGAAGACTGCCCTCCTGACTGCATTCACTTCCATCAAGAGGGTAGGAGACCTGCAAGCATTCTCTGTCAGTGAAACGTACCTGGAGTTCGGTCCGGGCTACTCTCATGTGATCCTGAGACCCCGACCGGGCTATGTGCCCAAGGTTCCCACGACCCCTTTTAGGGACCAGGTGGTGAACCTGCAAGCGCTGCCCCAGGAGGAGGCAGACCCAGCCCTGATGTTGCTGTGTCCAGTGCACACTTTACGCATCTATTTGGATCACACGCAGAGCTTTAGAGTCTCTGAGTAGCTCTTTGTCTGCTTTGGTGGACAGCGGAAAGGAAGCGCTGTCTCCAAGCAGAGGATTGCCCACTGGCTCATTGTCGCCATAACAATGGCATATCACGCCCAGGACGTGCTGCCCCCAGCAGGGCTATGAGCCCATTCTACCAGGAGTGTAGCGGCCTCCTGGGCCTTGACCAGTGGCGCCTCTCTAACAGACATTTGCAGAGCAGCGGGCTGGGCAACACCCAACACCTTTGCAAGGTTCTACAATCTCCAGGTGGAACCGGTTTTGTCCCGTGTAGTGGCACGCACAAGCAGGTAAGTCCAGGTGGCCGGGTGTATCGCTTGCACATAGCGCCTTTCACCTCCCCTGAGCTGAAGACGTTTGCTGTTGACTCCCAGTAGTGTTCACAAACTGTGTTCCCTGGATGATTTCCTCTGAGCCCTGTGGCAGACGAGTTTGCGGAGAAACTCGCTAGTGGTTCAGTACTTGTGCTAACTAAGCCCTGTACTGGGGTTGGTGCTCCGCATGTGTTGGTTCCCCATAGGTAACCCCATGTGACGTATATCTTCCGCTAATTCGTTTCCCTGTTGGTAAACTGCATCTTCCTTGGGTCACTATGCTTGTAGAAACACCTCCCCCGTAGGGTAGGGCCTACCATGGGACTTCTCCACATGACATACTTCCGACAAAGCTTGGCAAGACCATGTGACGTATTTCCACTCAAAATACCCCCCCCCCCCGGGCGGGGTGTGGTCTCTGCGATGTCTTCCCCTTGGGAGGGACACCCTCCTGACATAGACCTGGTGGCCCCAGTCAGTTAACTCCTTTGTTTTGGGGAGAGGAAAAAAAAGAGGATAAGAGGCCATGACTGGGCTAGCCTGTCTCTATCTTTTGGGCAGTCGACTTGTCCCCAAAGGGCATTCGACACTCATAACAGCGTTGGGGGAGGTTACGTGTCGGCCTGGTGCGCTGGCTACGAGGCACACAGTGGTCTGCCCGTCACACACCGCCAGTTCACTTAACACATTTCAGCCAGTTGTGGCGTTTCGTATAGGGACCCCTAGTGTCACTACATCGACACAACGTCGAGTGAGTGACAGATAGGGAATGTCCTGGTTACTTGCGTAACCTCCGTTCCCTGCTGGAGGGAACGAGACATTGTGTCCCTCCTGCCACAATGCTGAACTACCCGCTGAAATGGCCGGGACCTTGTCTCGGCTCCTCAGCACAAAACCTGAATAAGTTGTTGCATACCAGCTCCTTTTATACCCGTATGTCCGGGGGAATGATATGCAAATACCACTCGCCAATTTTCATTGGCCTTTTATCAAAGACCAGAGGTGTTTCGGGCTCCCAAGAGTGACCCCTAGTGTCACTACATCGACACAACGTCTCATTTCCTCCATCAGGGAACGGAGGTTACGCAAGTAACCAGGACATTTCTTTTTTGGTCCTCTTCACATTAATGTGGTCTTAGACCCTTTGTTGTTCACACCACAACTCCTTAAGAACTCAGACCCCATTGCAGCTAATGCTGTCACGATTATGAAATTTGGCTGACAATAATTTTTTCATAAATAATTGTGATTATTATGACAAGCAATTTTCATACAAATTGTCATACTACTTAAGGTGTACGTACGCTTATTACAGATAGACCTGCACCTTAAGTGGTAATTTATTGATATTTAACTTGAAATCATATAATAAAATGGGGCTATATGATTACTTTTACTCCAATAAAACCTACGAGCCCTTATTTAACATGAAGGAAAACATTTGAAATTCTATGTTTCTTTATCTAGCATCTTGAGAGTAATGGAGCAAGCAAGCATCTCCTCTTGCATGTCATTTACATTGTGTGTATGAGGCAAGAACATTTGCTATTGCGAGTACGGTTCGCTTTTGGTTCCTTTTAGGGGGGGTCTGAGACCACTTGGGTTGTTCACACACGTTATACCGCTCTGAAAGCGCCTGGAGTGCTCAAATGAACTAGGTGTGAAAACGCCCTTGGATGCTTTGTAAAAGTATGCTCTGTGCATCTGGTTGAAAAAAAAAAGTAGCTTAAATGTAGCAAGCTACTTTTGGCATGTAGTTTGTAGTGTAACTTGATACTTTCTCTTAAGTGTAGCTTTTAGCTTAGCTTAACACATTTTTTTGTTGAGTAGTTAGTAGCTTAGCTTGCCCAACACTGTTAATATATACTGTCATATATTAATACTGCACTGTAAGTGTTGGGTCTGTGCGAGCCACCTACTAACAGCTGTGCCCCCCCCCCACACACACTTTTAAAATGCTATGCCCTTGGAGTTGTGGATTATTTATCATATGGATGTATAATTTTCCATTTTTTTATAGACTTCTTGGTTTTGCGCTACAGAGCGCATTGTTCTAGCAAATAACTTAACCTGCAGTGCAGTTCAAGCTGCACACGTGTTGAACTTAATAAAGATCTTCTTCATTATTTGATTGGATGCATTTGCAGGTTCTGTTTTCAATGATCGATTGGATGCATTTGCAGGTTCTGTTTCCATTGATTGTAGATCCACTGCAACCAGTTTTATCTTCTTTTTTTAGTGTTTTAAAGTATTCTGTCACACCAGTTGATTCAGCAGCATGCCCATGAGCTTTCTGAGTCATTCAGATTGAAGCACGAACCCATTCAGACTGCTTTGCTATCACGTGTGACCAATTTATTGTAAAGAACTGACTTAAATAAGCGATTCATTTGTGAATCAGACATTTTTAGTTCTGATTCCTAACTGGCAATAGTAAACACTGGTGTTATATATGATGTAGCGGTGTAGCTTGTGAAAGCTATTTGTAGCGAAGCTACTCCCCATCACTGCAAGAAAACTCAACTAACAGTTGATTCCAATAGATTTTGGTATATTGAAATTGCAAAGCTAACAATGTGATATTCTAAAAAGTATGAAATTGTTGGGCCTCATGTATTCAGATAGAAGACAAAGGCAGGCCTAACAGTCATAAAAACATTCCTCAAGCCCCCTCCTTCTAAGTCGTAAATTTTACTGATAAAAATCGCGCCAAAATCAAACAAAGGGAGTCCAAAACAGACTACAGATCCATGATGCCTTGCCCTCTAAAGGATCGAGCTCTCAACTCCTATTGGATGAGGCACACCACAGAATGTCCTTCAAACATGACATCATCAGGACTTCAAATAATTCTGAAATGCTTCCAGAGTTGCTTCCAGCGACTTTGTTCACCGAATATGGACGTAGCTTTTTGCTGCTCTCCGGTGCAGCCTCGTGGCATAAGGAAGTAATGTCCGACTTGAAACTGTAGCCATACAATCTCCATCTCGCTGGACGAGTTGAGATTACTCTGTGTTCAACCGAACACTCTAACGGATCCAAAGGAGACCGCCGAGCAATTCGCATCTTCATCCGTTGGCCTACAGAAGTGAAGAGATTAAAGATTTCTCTTCCATCTTAAATCAAGTCGACATTTCTGAGTTCTCCGCCAGCCCGTCGAGAATCAACAGCCGTACCGCCCGCCGACAACGTGAGGAAACGGCCTCTCGTCATCACACGAGCCTCAAGGAACCGGGTCAAAGTTAAAGGACGGAGGAAAACACATTCTACCTGTGTCCTCATGCGATTCAAGTAAGAGGTTATGTCTGGGCAGAGATAGAATATTATAGTGTGCTATTCTTGTGTTTCAAGGTTTTTGCTTGTACAGTTTACGGACCGCCATGTCCGCTAATTATTAATACTCAGGGTATTAAATATCACGAATTTGTTTTGCTGTATTGTGGTCCAACCAAATTGGACTGTTGTGCATTTTCGCCATCGCGGGTGAGACAGCAACTGAGTTCATCCATTAAAGAGTCAAATAACAAGGGACTTTTACAAGCCCCGCTCGTAAAACCGCGTATCTGAGTGACACGGCTGCTTTATCTCCAGCTATCGCGAAATCAGCTTTCGGGCTGTCACTTAATCACTCTCTCTCTCTCTCTCTCTCTCTCTCTCTCTCTCACTAACCACACTGACACACACACACACATACTGTCACACACACACCTTATGTGTTATAGGATTATTTTATTTCCATATCTAATCATATCACTGTTTAGTTTGTAGTTGTAAGTCGGAAGTTTATTGACTGCATTGTATTAATTATTAATTGATATTACTGCATAAATGAACTTTGTTTATATTACAAAGAGAAGTGTTTTGGTTTGTTTTGCATACGCCTGTGTCATGCTGATGGGATGTCAGTGCTCGGATTCAAACCTTCATTCATTGTTTTTTTTTTTCCCGAAAATCGACATCCAAAGAATATCGATTTTCCTAAGAAAACAATCTAATATTGAGACTGTTTTAATATTTGGTTATTAGTCCCTGATTTCAGGGTGGTGCCCCGTCAATGTTAATCCTTATTAATATTCTATTGATTTTTGATAATTGATAATTATCTTTGATTGAATTTGAATGATCAATAAGCTAGTGTTAATTTAATGTTTCATCGACGTTAACAATTAACGATTATCTTTGATAACTGTTGATTTAAAGGATTAAAAAAAAGCTAACATTGATTCTCATCAATGTTCTATTGATTTTAATAATTAATAATTATCTTTGATAACTATTAATTATTGCTAATAACCAAACTTGCTCCTAAACGTAGCACACTACATTTACTGGAGTCCCATATGAGGTTTTAATGAGTTAGATCCAATTAATTAATTTAAATATTGATGAATAACTATAGAAATAATTATTAATTATTTCTGATAGTAACACTGATCTAAACAACCAGTAAAGCCCTACAAAATACATTCTTTTGGGTAAATATTAAATCAATAGTTTTTATTTAGATTAGCTATTTAACTGTTCAGTATTGAGGGGTGAAAACACAGAGAATGAATTGCACCCGGTAAAAGCGCTGTTTATTTGCATTTGCTCTCTGTTCTGGCTTAGCGTCCATTTCACTAAAGCAGGGGTATCCAAAGTCCGGCCCACGGGCCATCTGCAGCCCTCCGACTGCTCCGATGTAGCCCGCGAGAGACTTTAGAAATAGTACAGAATTAGGCCCGCTATGGAGAAATGATATGAAATTCATATTCTGCGCACTGGATGTCACTATCACGTGCAGCCGCTATTCACAGCGCATCATCTCCACTAGTGCATACTGTGTCATCACCAGCTTCATCCACTGGCAGAGTTCAACAGGAGTTTGGAATACTCCTTATATCCAAGGATGAGATGCCTAGCAGAAAGAATGATGCATTTATTAAAGGACTGACATCAGGTTAGATACTTTACTCATGTTCTTGTAAAAATACCTCACATCATACAACTGAGTAGAGCTGCTGTTGTGCGAGCAGCTGAACAGAGTTTATTGAGCACGCACAGAGACAGGTGCACCGAGCATACTCTTCCAGAACATCCTCTGTAGCACTGGGAAGTATACTGTAATTAATTGGTTCGTTTTGATATTTCGTTGAAACAAGAAAAATGATTCACGGGCTTCCCAGTGCCATTTGAGTGAGGACATACTGTAGAACAGTGCGCTTAAAACACTTGCACATCTGTGCCTGATGCGTGCGCTCAGCTTGCACATGCACCTCTACAAAACAAAATGAAGCGCCATAATTTTGATCTAATAAAAATATATTTATTATTATTTGTATTTGTAACACAAGTACCAACAGAAAAGAAGTTGAAATTGTAGAGCTATAAAGAGTAATTCCTTGAAAAAATAAAGAGTAATTCCTTGCACCACTTCATAAAATGATAAAATGTAATCTGATTCTGATTATTGTGATGGGTCACACCCAACACACAGTAGCAAATCTATGTTCTTTGAAGTGCCACTGAATGGACATCAAAAAGATAAAAATGTGAATAAATGAGTATAATATTTTGTATAAGATGCATCACTGTTCCATTATAAGAGTTCTTTGTGAGTGAAATACCCTATCCTTTATTTACATGTAGGGCATACACATTCCATAAAGCACAAATTATGATTTAAACTTGCATAATATTAAGCGTATAATATAAAGATTATGCATAGTGGCAATCTAGTAGATTCTAGCCATTTTTAAAATTTTTACAGCGATGCAGCCCACGGCACCTTATTTTTTTCTGCGTTTGGCCCCCGACCGAATACATTTGGACACCCCTGCACTAAAGGAATTATGCAGATCAGGCAATGGCGCAAATGGACACAAAATCTGTGCTGAACGCAATTAGCGCGGTGCAGTTCAGATCTCGCAGGCCTGTTCTAAGCACTATATTGCAGCGAATGCAGCAGATCACGGTGATCTGACACACTCAGCAGGGAATAACAGTATCTTCTACTGTGATCGATTGAGTGTGCGCTTGACTAAACTGCTCATCTGAATGCTTTTAGCTGGCGTGATAGCACAATATAAATTATGCTGGGCAATTTTTGTGAATGAAGTGCAATCTGTAAGGAGCCTAATTTACATAGAAAGGAGGTGTGTTTGTGTGGAAAGGAATGACCATTACTTAATTTAAATATCAGAAGTGCAGCACTATTTCAGTGCTGATTGCATCTGCTTAACCCTCTGGGGTCTGAGGGTGTTTTGGGCCCTGGAGAAGTTTTTACATGCCTTGACATTTCAGTTGCTTAAAAACATATTAATGGCTAAAGTCTGATAACACTGTATTCAGCACAAACTGGGTTACAATAATATGTGAACAACATGTATGTACATGTTTGTATTTTTTAGAAAATAACGTTTATGCATGGTTTTTGAAAAAACAAAAATGTTAAGTCACTGAAATAAGGCCATATAACACATACTAAACATTTGTTCACAAAACTTTTGAGAACTGGATCTTGTAGCCTAGAGTTATTGCTACAAAATGATGTGAAAACCATCCTGATCACTCATTCATACAAAACAATATAGTCATTTAACTTGTGTAAGACACTTTTAGTGTTAGAAAGGCCATATGCGAGGAGGCGTGGATGATCATGAATATTGATGTGATTCACACCTGAGGAGAAAAAGACCCCTTCCCTGAGAGAGAATGAATGTGAGGAGACTTAATGATTAAATGTATTGTTTGTAGCTTATTCACAAAATCAAGTTTAAGTTAAAAGAAGTAATCTGACTATACATTTTCTTTACAGAAAGACTTTACTTAAAAACTTTAGACCTACACTACCATTTAAAAGTTTTAGATCGGTAAGATTTCTAAATGTTTTTAAAAGAAGTCTCTTCTGCTCACCAAGGCTGCATTTATTTGATCCAAAATACAGAAAAAACAGTGATGTTGTGAAATTTTTAAAATTTTAAATAACTGTTTTCTATTTGAATATATTTTAAAATGCAATTTATTCCTGTGATCAAAGCTGAATTTTCAGCATCATTACTGCAGTCTTCAGTGGCACATGATCCTTCAGAAATCATTCTAATATGCTGATTTTCTAATATGGGCATATTTACAGCACATTTTACACATTTACACCCGAACAGATATTTGCTTCATTTAAAATAATGAGGCAACATAAACACTAGTTAAAATATAATCTAAACATTCATATTATTTTTATATCATATTACATATCATATTTATATCATACAGCATATAATTTAAATACCTGCTTTAGCCAAAACAACATCTAAACGTAACTAAAACTTACCTATTAGGACATATTTCAAATTTCAATACTTTGAATACTGGCTGGCAAGTCCGGAAATAGTCCAACTAGATTACATTGCAGGAGAATATTTGTTTTCAATTTGAATTGTTTTATTTAAAAGTAGACATTTTAAGCTTCCTTTAGACATATGTTTCATGTTTGTGTGATAAGTATTCGCGGAGTTTCAGTTCATTTTTGTGACGTTTCAGAAAGATGCTTGTGGAGACAGAGACAGCTGAAAGCGCACCCTGTTTATTTTCTTTATTTTACAAAAGCACATGGTTTTGTTGTTATTGTGAGTGTACACAAATAAAAGTAGACCCTTTATAGTCTATAATGATGTCTTACACTTATCTGTATGCCCAAAAATGATGGAGTATTTTAAGTTGTTTCCGCTGTTATGAGGAAAAAAATCCAGCAGGATGCGCTGGCGTGTCCGTCGACCTGAGGGTTAAACTAGATTGTGGGTGGTTAGATAATAAGAGGCATTTTTTTTGCGCTGAAAAACCATACAGAATCAAATTTAACTCCCATTCAAATCTCTTTCCCATAACCTCTGAAGAGCTGTTAAGGCCCCGTCACCAAGCCCCATCACCAAGACTCTGAATCAATGAGGAATAATACACTGATGCTTTTTGCAACTTTCCAAAAGCTGTGAGCGCCATACAGAGAGTGTCTGCAGCTTTTGGGGGCTGTGTACTACCACCAAAAATAGTACAAAGTAAATGGCGCAACTGTAAATACCTGAAAAATGGAGACCTAGAAATCCCAAATTGCTGTGTTATATTTTTAAATGATCTCAAAGCTCCGATTTCATAAAGGTCACCAAGTGTAGCAACACTCCTCTCCAACCATCCTTTCCGGAAAAAGGGGGACTTATGCTTGAGCAAACATTTAGGTAAATATCAAAATTGAACAAATGGGAAACCTTTGTCCATACTGAATGTAAGTGTGAAATAATGGGATGCATTTCCACTTCTCTAGGCAATTTGATAGACTTTGCAATGATGAGATTGGGGCAAGGACCACTCGTTCAATGTTGCAGAATTTTAGACAAAATTTTTTACATCTAACTGGATCAGGGAAATTGGACAATTACTTTTACATGCATTTGGGTCCAAATCTTTTTTAAGAATGAGACTGATCTTGTGTCATGGTTGGCAGTAGTTCACCTTTCTTTAATGACTCTTTGTAAACGTAACATATGTGGAGCCAGTTCTGTGACATAAGATCTAACAAATTCTGCTGCAAAGCAATCTGGCCCCAGTGCCTTAACTTTTGGCAAGGCTTTAATTACCTGAACAAGCTCCTGCAAAGTAATATTTGAGTCAATAAAGTCTTTTTGATCACTTGTCAATTTAGGAATTTCTAATGGCTCTACGAAGTTGATAATATCCTTATCGGTAGATGAAGACGTGGAGCTAAAGATCAAAATGGAATTCTTTAAAGGTTTTATTAATATCTGTGGCAGAAGTAAATATTTGTGGTTGACTGATATATCACTGATATATCATCGGGCGATATTCGAAATTTTTCCATTATCAGCATTGGCCGATAAATGTTTTGCCTTTGGCCGAATTGTTTCTTGAGGGAGCTGAGAATCGCCTGCTTGCATGTAAAGTGACTGAGACATGTAAACGACCAGTCACGGTTCGTTTTGTTGTTACAAGCCGTCGTGTTACTACAATAATAGACCGGTGTGTCATTTAAACGGTCCGCGGCAAATGCGTTTCAGCTCATAATGTTAAAGTGGTCGCCTGTTTCATTCTCCCTCTCTCTCCTCAACAGTTCCCTGTAACTTTTAACTGCCTTGTCTAATTATAAAAAGGCAAATATCAATAAAACTAATATCATATACCATCTGCAAATATGCGCATATCTCATTTAAACAGATGTAATAAACCAACCTCATAAATCTTCCTCTGAAGCACGTATTCCAACAGTCTCTCCTCAACAGTTTCCTGTAAATTTTCTAATGATAAAAGGCAAATAACAATAAAACATCTATTATATATCATCTGCAAATATGCAACATCTAAATAAACAGAAATGTCCTCTCACTTTCAACTGCTTTTATTTTCAGCAAATTTAACGTGTAAATATTTGTATGAACATGAACAAGATTCAACAACTAAGACATAAACTGAACAAGTTTCACAGACATGTGCCTAACAGAAATGGAATAATGTGTCCCTGAAAAAAGGGGGGGTCAAAAGTATCAGTATCTGGTGTGGCCATCAGCTGCATTAAGTACTGCAGTGCATCTCCTCCTCATGGGCTTCACCAGATTTGCCAAATTCTTGCTGTGAGTTGTTACCCCACTCTTCCACCAAGGCACTTGCAAGTTCCCAGACATTTCTGGGGGGAATGGCCCTAGCCTTCACCCTCCGATCCAACAGGTCCCAGACGTGCTCGATGGGATTGAGATCCAGGCTCTTCGCTGGCCATGGCAGAACACTGAAATTCCTGTCTTGCAGGAAATAATGCACAGAACGAGCAGTATGGCTGATGGCATTGTCATGCTGGAGGGTCATGTCAGGATGAGCCTACAGGAAGGGTACCACTTGAGGGAGGAGGATGTCTTCCCTGTAACGCACAGCATTGAGATTGCCTGCAATGACAACAAGGTCAGTCCGATGATGCTGTGACACACCGCCCCAGACCATGACGGAACCTCCACCTCCAAATCGATCCCGCTCCAGAGTACAGGCCTCGGTGTAATGCTCATTCCTTTGATGATAAACGCGAGTCTGACCATCACCCCTGGTGAGATAAAACCACTACTTGTCAGTGAAGAGCACTTTTTGCCAGTCCTGTCTGGTCCAGCAAAGGTAGGTTTGTGCCCATAGGGGACATTGTTGCCAGTGATGTCTGGTAAGGACCTGCCTTACAACAGGCTTACAAGCCCTCAGTCCAGCCTCTCTCAGTCTAATGCGGACAGTCTAAGCACTGATGGAGGAATTGTGCATTCCTGGTGTAACTCGGGCAGTTGTTGTTGCCATCCTGTACCTGTTCTGCAGGTGTGATATTCGGATGTACCGATCCTGTGCAGGTGTTGTTACATGTGGTCTGCCACTGCGAGGACGATCAGCTGTCCTTCCTGTCTCCCTGTAGCACTGTCTTAGGCGTTGTCCTGGCCACATCTGCAGTCTTCATGCCTCCATGCAGCATGCCTAAGGCACGTTAACGCAGATGAGCATGGACTCTGGGCATCTTTCTTTTTGGTGTTTTTCAGAGTCAGTAGAAAGGTCTCTTTAGTGTCCTAAGTTTTTATAACTGTGACCTTAATTGCCTACCATCTGTAAGCTGTTAGTGTCTTAACGACTGTTCCACAGGTGCATGTTCATTAATTGTTTATGGTTCATTGAACAAGCATGGAAAATACAGTGTCCTGAAAAAGGGACGTTTCTTTTTTTGCTGGGTTTATATTGCTTCCAGAAGACTTCACTGAAGGAATGGTAGAAAAAAAACTCTGTTTAATGTATCTGTCAAGAGGTTTCCCTGCTTTGTCCACCGACTCGAAATATGTCTCTCTTGCCCTGAATAACCAAAACTCAACCTTCTGTGACAGAATAATATTGTACCTATATTTTAGCTGGGTTAACTCTCTAAGACCACTGGATCACATTCGGCGCTTCAGCTCTGTTTCTGCACTTTTAATAGTCTTTTCCAATTCTATGAATTCTTGTGCTTTGATCTTTTTATTGAATGAGGCATATTGTATGATCCTCCCCCTAATAACTGCCTTAAGGGCCTCCCATACCACACCCACAGAGGACCAGTGGGTTTCTACATAAACATTGACTTTTTTCTTTAACATTTGTTGAAATGCTGGGTCCTATAGAAGAGATGTATTAAAGTGGCATCTAGACTTCTCAGTTCAGTGTACTGTTGACTTGAGAACTGTTACGAGTGACTCGTACTGTTGACTGGAGAACTGTTGCGACCCGAGTGTTCAGTCCAATTTGTGAACTAGTTGGAGCGGTTTATTGCAAAGAGGAGTTGGCAAAAGCAGATATCACCAGTTCTAGGATCATATTACTCATTGTTATCGGCTCATTTCGATTGGGAGTGTCAGGCACATCCGAGAGACAGGTTAAGATAGAGTAACTCATGGATCAGTGTTGACTCGAGACGCGAACTGTTTCAAAAGATTCAGTCCGATTTGGTGAACTGGTTCAGCTTGTTTACTAAAAAGAACCGGTTCAAAACAATGATTCGTTCACGAACTGGACATCATTACACCACAGCACTGCTTTTGGCAAACTAAAGTACATTAAGTACAAAATTAGTTGTTCCAATTTAGCAGACTTTAAGTATACCAATTTGTAGTCTGCCAGCAATACACTTTAGTATACTGAAACACCCAAGAATAAAGTGTGCTTAAGAATATAATTTTTTCACTAGGTTGATCAAGGACTGGATCCATTAAAAGACTGAAGTCTCCACCCAAAACCATATCATGAAGGATTGCAGGTGCTTGTAGCTTTCCCTCAATATCTATAAAAAAGTTCAGATCATCAGCGTTGGGTGCATAAATATTAGCCAAAATAAGGTTTTGCCCCTGTATTTCAGTCAAAACAATAATGACTCTTCCTAAATTATCTTTGTTCTGTTTGAGACATTTGAATTGTAAATGTCTACTTATCAATGTAATGACTCCCCTGCTCTTACTCAAACCAGCACTGCAAAACACATGCCCACCCTATGCCCTACCAAGTTTTTCAGCTTCCTGTGAAGAAAGGTGCGTTTCTTGATGGAACACTATATCATATTTTTTATGCTTACGGAAAGATATAACCTTCCTTCTTTTTATAGGGTGCCCCAGCCCATTAACATTCCACGTGGAGAGAAACGTTTTACCCATATTAAAGTGTGACATATTGACATGTAAATATAAATTGTGTACCCAAGGCAAAATTATTTAGACCACTTTTCAACACTGATGTAACAATCAAATCTTGAACAACCCAAAGAACAGGGAAAAAAAATGCACAACAGTCCCAACTGGTATCCATCCCCCAGAAATCCGACACCCACACGCTCACAAGATTTTCCGCAATACTATTGCTACCGGACTGCTCAAGTCCAGTGTTTTTGTTTGTTTGTTTTTTTCCTTATTTTTTTTACATAAACCATGCCATTAAATTGCACAAAAAATTATTCCAAAACATAAGCAGCTGTAAATAATCAGATGAACGAAAATGAACGAATAAACTCAACAATAAGTCAATAAAGGGAGAAAGAGAAAAAAAAAGAGTAGAGCGAGAGTCAGTGGGCAGCCAACAGAATAACATAGCCTCTCAGTAAAATGCACGATGTGTAGTCTGTATTGTTGACTGAGTGCAGGCAAAATTACCCTCTCACACCATTGATTTAATGAAGGCCATAGCTTCTCGTGGGTATATATATATATAAATGTCTTGCGACCACCCTTGGTGTCAATTCTCAGCTTAGAAGGAAAAAGCAGTGTGAAGCCCACCTTCTGTTGGTGAAGCAATTTTTTACACAATTTCAATCCGTCGCGCTTCGCTTGTGTCACACTAGCAAAGTCCGGACAAACCATTGTTAACCAACACAACTTGCCTTTATTCCTCACCGCTCGTAGAACAAAGTCTCTGTCAGCTGACCACAAGAATCTTGCCAGGATAGATTGTGGTCTCTCACCTGCCGTGGGAAGCTGACCAAAAACTCTGTGGGCACGCTCAATTTCAAGCTGGCAGTCCGCTGTGTCGATCAAATTCAAAACGAGCCCATCCAACGTCTTCATCATATCTTGACCTTCCTTTCCCTCTGGGATTCCAGCGAAACGAACATTATTACCCCGCTCCGATTTTCCATATCCTCTAGTTTTTCCCATACATGTTCCACATCAGCCTTGGTAGCAGGTGGGTTAGCCTGTAGCTCTCTTTCAGCCGACTCCAGAAACTCAACCCGTTTTTCAACATCGTCCATTCTTGTGATCAGGGTGGAAAGTTTCGCCTCCATAGATGTGATTGCTTGACGTATTTCTGCGAGGTCCTCCGGGTCAGTCGAGATTTTCGTCAGTGCTGCATAAATGTTTGAGATCTCCCAACCTACTTCACGAAGCTCGCCGCCACCATCGACTGGACCTCCGCCATCCCGATTCAGTGAGGTGTTCGACGCCTGAGAACGTAATTGCTTTTATTGTCCCCACAGGCTGACGATTTCGAATTTTTCAAAATCTTGCCCTCCCAGCACAGTTAGCAAACAAAACTATTACAGTTCTCACCAGTTAATATTGCTTAAAAGGATAATTGTAGCAAAGTTTAAGTGGAGCTCGCCTTTAAGCGACCAACCTTCGCATAGCGTCACGTGACTCCCAATTTTGGGTTTCTTTGAGCATGGTGTACCAGTCCCAATTCAGGGTCAGAATGTTTATGGTCATTTAGTTTCTCAAGACCACACATTTACTATGTCAAACATAATGATAGACAAATTTTGTCTGTCTCAAAAAATATGAAAAAATATAAAAATACTCAATGAGTATAGATGTGTTCACTGGACTCACAGCTCATTAAACCGAGCAGATGGGAAATGGAGAGTGTAATGGGTACTCAGTGACCCCTCTGTTTAACTGCCCAGGAAATAGTCATCAACCCAGTGGTAATGAGATCCAATGGCCTTGATGTTCCATCAGCATCTGGCATCTATGGCACTTCCTCTACAGTTTCCAAGAGATGTAAATAACAACCCACAATCTAAAAGCAGGCAGGTTTTAGAGAAGTAAAGTATCCTCATGTTCTTTCTTAGTTTTATCACAAAAAAAGAACCAAAAGTGACATATAACCATGGTTTCTTAGACATGTTATTTGGACATGTACCATGGTAATATTATAGTGTTCTTTGAAGTACATTAGATGTGTCATGTAGAGACTATGTAACATATAAATAAATAAATAAGACTTCTACGGTTATTTACAAGTATTTGAGGCTAAATGCAAAGCATGCCTTAAAAACATGCCTTAACCTTAAAAATCAAGTCACATTCATCGGAAAGGTGTCCAACGGATCGGCTGTGCTTTGTTGACCCTGCTGATTTCTTCTGCAGGACTGAGAAGAACTATTTTTTTTATGACTGTGGCAGCCCTCCCCCTTTACAGAGAGGTCTTTGCACTGCCCCATGCTGCTGTTTATTTGTTTGATTGTGGGAAAATTCCTTCTCCATCCATGAGAGAAACCACCCCTCTCCCAGACTTTCCCAGGGCCTCGGCATGCAGACTTCTCCCAGAAATTCCTCTGGGTGGCAGGGTGTTCTAAAATTCAATGCCTCAAGACTCAATCAGCGATTCATTAGATCCCTCTTGCTAAAAGCTGTGGGTAACATGCAGATATGCCAAGAGACAACTGAAAGGCCATACTACAACATCGTAGCAAAAAAAACAACAAAAAAAAAAACAGATATGTAAAATGTCAGTGTCCCTAAAAAGACTCTGTGAACTGGATCAAGCGATTTGTTGACAACCTCAGACCCAAAAGAGTGTTTTCTGACATTTCTACTTATAGTGGAAAAGTGATACGGACCACTTTTATCATACTTTTATGGTGCTCTTTTGTCATTTTGCAGCTTGATATCCCACTTGCTTATTCACTTTAATTATATGGAAGAGAGTGACCAGAATATTCTTCAGAAATTTACCTTTTGTGTTCCTTGGAAGAAAGCAAGTCATAGGAGTTTGAAATGACATGAGGGTAAGTAATGACAGAATTTTTATTTTGTGTGTGTGTGTGTGTGTGTGTGTGTGTGTGTGTGTGTGTGTGTGTGTGTGTGTGGGAAGGTTTAAGTGGTTTACGAGGACTTTTTTTTAGGTTACAAACTGGTAATTACAAGGGTATTATGCTATAAATGTGGTTTATGAGGACATATCTAGTGTCCCCATAATTCAAATCACTTAAACATACTAAAAGATGTTTTATTGAAAATGTAAAAATGCAGAAAGTTTTTTGTGTGGGTTAGGTTTAGGGGTAGGGTTAGGGGATAGAATCTATAGTTCATACAGTATAAAAATCATTATGTCTATGGAGAGTCCTCATAATGATAGCTGCACCAACGTGTGTGTGTGTGTGTGTGTGTGTGTGAGAATTATTCCTGTAATGCAGTTAAGACGTTTTTGGGAATTTCTTAGTATTGTTATCATATGTTTATCTTTTCTTTTGTATTATGTTTGTTTTCTGAAATATTATCTGTTCAGGATCTGTCGGTTAAGGCAGTGAACTGCAGATAGAGAATTTCATTCAATGTTGTTTTGGCATATTTGGGGCTTTCCATTTGGCACCATTATTCTATGAGAAATGCTTTTGATTGTTTTCCAGTTGGCTTTACTTTTTGCATATGATGAACTAAGCTGTCAGTATTGATCGAATTTGTCTCACAAGTTTGTCTTTCCCTCTCTACTTATTTCATTGTATTTCTAATGACATTGGTCCAGACATTGGGCCTCATTTATGAAACACAAGCAGAACAAATTTTTGTGTAAGTCATGAAGCTCTAATCTGACTGGTTGGACCATTTCTTTATTTGATACTAGTCTTAGAATTTAAGATTCATAATTCAGTTCTAAAGCTGTTAAATCCATAAATTAATACATAGGCCCTCATTCATGAAACACGAGCAGAACACATTTTTTGTGTAAATTGTTCGTAAAACTGGTCTGATGTAAATTTTCGGAGTCATAAAATTTTTTGTATTTTTAAAATGTTAGTCGGTACGAACCACATTGTCCTATTCAAGGGGTCAAAAGTAGCTATGCATTCTGGCAAAATAAAAATATATAGTGTACTATATATGTTTTGCCAGTGCGTGAGTTTTCAGACTGTATGCATTCTTGTGGTGCCAATTAGCGTTGTCAGTATGTTAATAACCTGTGGCTCCAGAGTAATTGGTATCAAAAAAGTAACTGGTCACATGGCATTAATGGCTCAGGTAATTGACTGAAAAAAACTATTATGTTATGAACTGAGTGCCCATGTGCAAATATGATGCTTCATTGGTGTCAATGAGCAAAAATTATACTTACTTCCAGGGGGTGCATTCGCCAGTTGAGTATTATACCTGCCAGGATGATGAATGGGAATGCTAATAGATAGAATTCCCCAGGTATTAAAGACATCCTTGGTCTTATTATTTGTATAAATGGTGCAACCTTAGTAGTTAATATAATGGGGTAAATGTCAAAATGTTTGATGAGGGGCATGTCCGGAAGTAGTGTTACATCATCCTTTGCTAGAATTATAAATTGTATTTTTAGTCACTAAAAATTTTACTTTGAAATATTAACTTGCTGTTTTTGTTAGCCTCTGTGCAATGTTCTTGTTACAAAGATAATTGATTTATGTATCTCTTTAAAGCTTTCAAAGTCAGCTATCCACACAACAATCTATGTTTTCGCAAGTGGCACTTGTAGCCTAATGCATTGCCCATCTGTGGTGGCATCACTACAGTTGTAGATAAATTAGAAAAATAGTCTAATGCAGTGTGAGATCGGTTAAGTAAATATCCTGAAGGCTTTCATTACACTTAGTGCATTTCCCAAAAGGCATGATTGAAGTCCAGCACACTTCCAGTGAAGACTCATTCTAAACTTTTTTCCAGAAAGCTCAGTTCCACAGTGACGATCCACATTACATTTGAAGGAGCAAAAGCAACCATTCAGCAAAGAAAACTTGACCTTTTTAGAGCACATCTATTAGTAATTAGGCTCTATGCTTTGGCGTTCATCTTAATTGACTTTGTATGTTGCAAATGGACTGTTGACTGAAATGTCCCATTAATTTACACTGGGGTTTTCAGACATTCCCACCTCAAAGAGGAGTGCTCAGCTGCTATCACAATTCATCAAAATCGCCAAACCCTTTAAAAAATGAAGTAGGGGTGTAACGGTACACAGAAGTCACGGTTCGGCACGTACCTCGGTTTTGGGATCATGGTTCGATACGAGTTCGGTACAACAGGAAAAAGCAACAAATCCCAAATGCTAGGTTTCTTTTCATTTATTTTGAACAGACAGTAGTGCAAATTACAGTTTGTTCCACCTAGCGGCATTTAGTCCCTCCTGTGGTAGTTGGTACAGTACAGCCTCCTTTAGTGTATTAAGCACTGAGCAGTAAACAGAATGTACTCTTGCATAGTTCATATTTTTTTGTAGGGTTGATAAAAAACAAAAGGTATTTGGTCACAATCAGCACAAAACTGAAAAGCATCTCTTTTGTTATAAAAATACAAAATAAATAGAATAATGAAAAAGAAAATTTGTGCATTAGGAGAAGTGTTACAATTTGTTCCACTTAAACTATACGTTGTTTGTGTGTATGCCAGTTGCCTGGGTAATGACTTTGGCCCTGTCTGCTCTCACATCTAGAGGCCGGTTAAAAGCTGCAGGGATACGTTTTTGCACTCCTGTCGTCTTTTTCTGCCTAGCTCCGGTGATTGGCACATCTGGGTGATGTCGTCTGATATGTGTTAGCACGTTGGACGTATTTCCACTCACATACCGTACAGCTGCCTTACAGCGCCGACACACCGTCCTCGTCCTATCTACCACTCGCTCTCCACTGCTGCCGTAGTTCACTGGGAACTCGAAACTTTCCCACACTGCTGATTTAAAACAAGTAGGCGGGTCTTCGAGCTCTTGCGTGTCATCTGAACTTACCATTCTTGTTTTGGGTTGGTGCATAGATGGTCTCTTCTTCTTCTGCTCTTGTACCATGTAGCAAAAAGCGTTGCATTAAGGGGGCCTTCTGGATTGGAGTGTGGATCGCCTGTGACTGACTCCGATATATTCTTCATCTGACTGCATGCACCGAACCGTGACATCAGTACCGTGACGGTTCGGGATGAATACATGTACCGTTACACCCCTAATACGAAGACATTATTTTAGAGATGAGTGCTTATTTGTTTTCTCAAGCTTTATTGTATTCACAACAGTGACGATGTGTAGTAAATTAAAACAGAGAAAGATACACAATACAGCACTTTAGAGAATATAAAATAAAATACAAATGAAATCTGTGTACAACAAAGTAAAATAAAGAGAAATACAATAAAATAAAAGGGCAATTACATGAATTGCTTTAAAACGTTTACAGTTTTCAAAAAATTTAGCATTCAAAGGCATTCAAAGCATTCAAATTTTGATAAAATAATTAGGAGATTAAAGACATATTTCTCATTTTTTAAAGTATATGGGTTTCTAAAGTAATATATCACATGGTTCTAAATATATAGTTTTGTTAAATTTTGTCATGTCTATTTAATAAATCCAAAAAGAAACAGAATAAGGGCAATGAAAATTTTCATTTCAATTTTGTTTTCTATGTTTTCAATTGATTTTTGATGTTTTGTTGTCTAAAAGCAATTCTTACATTCACAGATGCAATCATCACAGATGTTTTGTAATGTTATGACTAACTAAGAGCAGTAAACAACACAAACATTTGTAACTTTTAAATAAAGGATGTAAAAAAACTATATACTCGCCAGTCACTTATCCGATAAATCGTGGATAAAATATATGTAAATATATAGCCTATATTTGAATATTCAAAAGAACTGGCTCAATAGAATCATTCGTTTGGGAATTGTACTGGGAGAGCCATAGGCCTATGTTTTGGCTGTTGACTCAAAAGAGCCGGCTCATAAGTAATTTGTCCGGGAATCAAAATATACTGGTTGCACTGTGTGTTTTATGCTGTAGACCAAATAGAGGGCAGCGCTGCTGGTGAAATGTGCTGCTGGAAACTCTGCCAGAGTATTTTAGCACTGTGTTCCATCAGCATCAGGCAGAAAATTGTAAATAGCGGAACCGTTAATGCATTCGAAAGTCATGAAGATAATGAAATTCTGGTATTTTTTAAAATAATGGAACCAGTTTTGAAAAAGCACCGGTTCTTGGCTCCCAACCCTAGTGATCACACTCAGCTGCATATCATCACAAATGCTGATTGTAATCCATAGTAATTCTGTCACCAAGCGTTTTTCTTCTACACTAAAATTACTAATGAAATCAGAAAGCAGAGACACAACAGTCTGTTTTTATTGAACGTAATTTCTTTACTCACTGAAAGTTGCATATGACACACGTTTTACGGCAAGCTTTGTGGGGATAAATACACTATCACGTACTTTCACAAGGTAAAGTTACTCTGTGAATCGCTTCCTAAATCACTCTATTACAATAGTTTTTGCTCAAGCATTACTCCTGTTATTTCAGTGAGCTCTACATGACAGGGAATCAGAGAGAGAGAGAGTTATGTTCAGGGCTGCAGTTTGAAATTCTTGGTCTCAGTACAAAATGTATTCAGCGGGCCCTATAAATATATAACAGCATTTTTGTGGGCCCCCCCTTCAGTCCGGCCAGGCCCCCCTCTCAAGGCCAGGACAAAAGGTCCAGTTGTCCCCCCTTATCGGCAGTCCTGGTTATGTTTGTCACATCTCCACCATTTTTTTTTTTATCAGCAAGTTTATCATACCTCCAACTAAAGAGAGTGAGATCTCGGCAAAACAGTCTGTATGTGTGACACCCTCGGTCAAAATCGAGTTGCTTGGAATCTACTAGTATGGCGCCAGAAAACCACACACCCTAGCATCATGAGAGCAACTTTTACACGTGCAAGCACCACTCACATTTTCTTAAGAAAATTAAAAAATTTTGTTTACTCTTATTATAGTATTTGGGGAGATATTTTAAAATATATTTCTCCGAACATCCTTTGCAAAGTACTTGTGACCTGTAGTAAGCCTGTGGTTGAGGACATGCTTGGGGCCAGAGCTTCTCTGACTGATGTTTGCTTCTACTTCAGGATGAATAAACATGGAATAGATCAGTTATCTGCATCCAGGAAGTGTGAGGTAAACAAGGGCCAGGGCCAAGAATTTGACACAAATGGTCTCCTAACATGTGTCTTAGAGGCTAAGCAATCCTTCTCTCCATTCGTTTAGAAGTGTACAACAATGCTTTCAACTTGCGTTCAGTTTTGTGTGTTCTCGCTTAGTTGGCTAAATGAACTTCCTTTTTTTAGTATTTCTGTGTGCTATGGCAGACCAGTCTTGTATTACTCTCATAAAATACCATTTCAAGTTCAGTGATAATTTACTCATTGGTTATTGCTATCTTTTTCAGATGTTTCCCCTGAGAATTGGCCATCAATTTTGAGCACTTGACTCACCTGCTTCCAAACTCTGTGGTGCCACATTTTTAAATGTGTACTATTAGAACTTGACTTGGCTTAAACTTGACTTAACATGAACACGTGACAACGTTATCAATCACAATGCCTGACAAACAACAATGGAAAACATGAGGGCTTAAATAATAGGACATGGGAGAACATAAACCAATGAACAAACAGAACTCTAAACAAGATAATCAAACAATGAACCAATGAAAACAAGACACATGAACATGGAGGGAAAACAGTACATCACATGACCAGGAACACATGACATGAAACAGGAACTAAACTTTTCAAAATAAAAGACATGAAAAACATGAATCAACAAAATACACGACATATCTCCCCCACTAAGGGGCGGCTCCTGACGCTCCAAGACATGAACAAACACATAAAAGTTCTGTAGGGAGCTTGAGGTGGGGGGGGAGGGGGAGTCTTGAAGCATGGATATGAATGGCATGGCGTGGAGCGTGGCCTGGTGAGACAGGGTGTGGGGCATGGGACCAGGGCAGAGTCAATGGAAGGTGGGGCCCTGAGAGGCTCGGGGGTAGGAGCCATGGAAGGCGGAGCCGTGAGAGACTTGAAGGGTGACACCAGGGAACTTGGTACCCAGAAAGTAGCCAAAGACTCGAAGGGCCAGGGTGGAGCCAATGGCAGGGAGGACCAAGGTGGCACTGGGGGCTCGGAGGAGCAAGGCGGAGCTGGGCGCTCGGAAGACTGAGTGGAGCCGGTGGGGCTGAGGACCAAGGTGGAGCCGTAGGGATGGAGGTCCCCGGTGGAGTTGATGGATCGGAAGGACAAGGCACAGCCAGAGGATCGGAGAGCCAAGGATGAGCCAGGTGACCGACAGACCAAGGAGGAGCCGGAGGGACGAGGGACCCCGGCAAAGCCAACAAGCTGAAGGACCGCAGCGGAGCCGAAGGAACTCAGAGCCGAGGCGATGTCGAGGGACCGACAGGTCAAGGCAGAATCCAGGGCTCGGAGGGTCAAGGTGGGCTCGGAGGGTTGAAAGTTCCCCTTGACTGCTCAGGAGAACTAAGGGTGGGTACAAGGGTCGGGAACCATCTCCAGGTCTAATAGCTCAGATGTGGCTATGACAAGGCGTGGATCAGAATTAGGCATGGCTGTGACATGGCATGGAGCAGGCCGAGGTGTTGCTGTGACATGGCATGGAGCAGGCTGAGGCGTTGCTGTACCATGACATGGAGCAGGCTGAGGTGTTGCTGTGACATGGCATGGAGCAGACTCAGGATCCGGAGCAAAAGATGGCGCTAGCTCAGCGACTATGATGAGGAATTCTGGCTCAGCGGCCATGACGTGAAACTCTGGCTCGGCGACCATGACGTGGGACGCTGGCTCGGCGACCATGACGTGGGACGCTGGCTCGGCGACCATGACGTGGGACGCTGGCTCGGCGACCATGACGTGGGAAGCTGGCTCGGCGACCATGACGTGGGACGCTGGCTCGGCGACCATGATGTGGGACGCTGGCTCGGCAGCTATGATGTGGACTCTGGCTCATCGACCATGCCGTGGGACGCTGGCTCGGCGGCCATGACGTGGGACGCTGGCTCATTGACCATGACGTGGGACTCCGGCTCGGCATCCGCCTCCCCCACAGTGAATGTAGAACCAGTAATCTGCAGGGCAATGTCGATATACTGAGCTGGAGATTGGCTCACTCAATCCAAAAAGAAAAAATCTTTGAGGGTGACCTCATTAAAGTCCACCCGGCAGGCCAGATCGCAGAAGTCCTCTACATAATCCTCCAGGGGACGATTCCCCTGACATAGGCGTATGAGTTGGATTGCTGGGTTCATATTTGTCGGTCAGGTATTTCTGTAACGAGGCTGCTGCTGAGCGATGAGGAAAAAGAAGAGACGATGAATTGAAGAATCCAAGTGCAATTGATTAACAAAAGTGATATCCACAAAACCCTAACTAATAAACCCTTGACTTGGCTTAAACTTGACATAAACTTGATTTAACATGAACACGTGACAACGTTACCAATCACAGTACCTGACAAACAACAATGGAAAACATGAGGGCTTAAATATTAGGACATGGGAGAACATAAACCTATGAACAAACAGAACTCTAAACAAGATAATCAAACAATGAACCAATGAAAACAAGACACATGAACATGGAGGGAAAACAGTACATCATATGACCAGGAACACATAACATGAAACAGGAACTAAACTTTTCCAAATAAAAGACATGAAAAACATGAATCAACAAAATACACATGACAACCAAAAACAGAAGAAGGAGAAAGTGAAGTGGAGATTGACTGTGCAGGGAGGAGAATTTATAGTTAAAAGGACTTAAATATTGATCTGTTTCTCACCCACACCTATCATATCGCTTCAGAAGATATGGATTTAACCACCAGAGTCGTCTGGAGTACTTTTATGTTGTCCTTATGTGGATTTTGGAGCTTCAAAATGTTGGTACCCATTCACTTGCATTGTATGGACCTACAGAGCTGGGAAATTCTTCTAAAAATTTTCATTTGTGTACTGTAGAAGAAAGAAATTCATACACATCTGGGATGCCATGAGGGTGAGGGTGAGTAAATGATGAGAGAATTTTTATTTTTGAGTAAACTAATGCCAGTTTCACATATCCTTCGTGAGTGGGGCGTGAGCGAGATGTGAGCGGGGCGTGTGCTGCTGCAGTTCTATCTGCCCACTGCTGCGTCTGGGGCGCTTCTGGGACGTGTCAACTTGTGACTCATGCTTGCAGGCTTGCAGGAAGGGTGTAAACTGTTAATATGGGCGCCAAAATGAAAACACGCTGCTCACATTGCGAAATTCACAATCGCGCGGTTTCGCATTGACCGTGTGACCGTGGCTTAACACCAAATTTCACAGCCCGGTGATATTAGCTTTAAAGCAAGTAATATATGTAGAACAAAAGCATTGTAACCAGGACTTTCACTCTTTTTCAGGTTTTAAAATAAATTGATATTATTCTTGGTTAGAAATGAGAGAAAATGAGACAAACCTTAAATCACAGGGACATTTTTCCTCTGAACTTGTCTGCTTGTTTTGAAGTCAGTGAGACTTCAAAACATCGTACATATAAACTAATTTTCTGGTGTAAGGCTCTGATTGGCTGCCGGGTTGCTGAGGTAACGTGCTGCTGTACATAAATTTGGAGATGTTTTGGGAGCTGTGGGCTTTGGAGCAGGAAGTCTTACATTCTTTATCTCAGAGCCTTTGGATATCACTCAGGGAGTGCACAAGGTTAATTCAGTCTGGCATTTCCTCTTTTCACTTCACCTTCAGGAGAAAGAGGGCTTTCAGTAGAAATGGTTTAAAATGACCCTGTATGAACCGTGGCTCTTATGCAGTGATTGCCAGAAAAATGAATTGCATATGAAATTGATTATGTTTGTGTTGGTTGTCCAAAATAACAGAAAAAAGAACAGAAGTATAGAGTGCCACTTTAACTGTAGAACAAAGTAATGGATGTTGAAAGATTAGGTCAAGTGGGTTGTGATGATTGAATCTGACTCAAACTGAGTCCAATTGGCTCTGTTTTTGGTGGAGCCACAGAGCGAGTCTAATTGATGGATAATAACTGTTAATGTCACCAACAGTTCCCTTCATTTTAGTTAGACTCCAGGCCAGACTAAACAACAGGCCGTGATCTGCCACGGCTCTCTGCCAGATTATAGCAGTGGCATGCCAAGAAGAATGGCAATGGTATTCTCAGCTAGTAACCCTTTACCCATAATGTCTGTCTGTTGTATGGTGCTGGTCACCTCCTTAAAAACAAAATTAGTGTGTGTCCTGTTTAGTTGGTCATTTTTGTTTATAGTTTCTGAAGTGTATTGTCCTGGTTATGCTTTGCTGCTATTTGTCCTATGCTATTTGATGGCTTTAAGAGCCTGGAGTAATTTTACTTTATGGAATTTGGAATGTATTTTTCCTCTTGCACTTGATCTGATATGTACAGCATTTTTGCAATTATTTCCCCCTCTTCTCACAATTGGTGATGTTGGACTTTCTTGAGCGAGTTCTAATAGAGGAACTTGTCACTGTACACCCTGGCTATACAGAGTTTTTGTGACCTGATGCTATTGCTAATGGCAGATTCATAACAGGCTACCAGGTACCTAGACCACTTTTCTACACACTCTGGCAGCCCATAGGCAAATCATTGCTGACAAGTTAATTCATAGCAGTGCAGTGTGAGACAGAAGACATAAAATTACACAAAACACTAACAATAAATGTCCTGGAACAAACATAATACATTAACTAAAGTCACAGCCATGGATATAATTTTAGTTCATGTAAAAGCATTCTGCTAGGCTAAATCACATTTATCAGGATTCTAACTTTGCCCTAACTGTTTCCTGTGTCCCCTCGGACAATTTGGTCTATACAACTCTCCCCTTAGAATTCCAGAAAACAGTTCAGTTTTCTGTTTGCACCTCTCTGTTCCTGGACCAGTTACAGTACGTACTGTTGGAAACTCACAGAGAAGACTAGGAGACTTGGATAAAGCTTCAGTAGGATTCTTTATTGCTGAAGATCAGGAACATCCATCTACAGGTCCATTGGTGCTATCTCGAGCTGCAGTCATCAAGTCTGATTTAGGAAGGCATACGTTTTATGCTTTTAATAGGCATTCAGGGGGAAAAACATTTAATGGGTGAAGACTCTAAATTTAACCAGCCTCAATCCAGTTAACATAACTGTATCATCTATGGGACATTTTTTTTTCCAATGGCTTGAGACATTCACACCATGGCATTGCATGCACACTTGGCTCAGAAAGTGATTGATCATAAACAGTGGTCACCAACCAAATAATTGGACTGAGCCATCAAGAACCATCACAGACAAAAAGGGGATAGACCTAGTTAGCATGAAACATCCTTCTAAAAACATGTCTTCATTCACATACACTCTCGTTCAAGCGGACAAACAGAATGCAGCCATAGGTATGCAATCTTACAGAATCACAGTACCAAATACCTTGAAAGCCCAATACAATGTGCATCAATTAATTTTTTTCATGTGATGTTATGTAAAACACAGTGGACCAAATGATCTTATAGTGACACTTAAATTTGCAGTCCCGCTGTACCAAACATTTTACTCAAAATAAAAAAGTAACCGATCTTAATCATATTTTAAAGTTATGTTTTGGTCAAAGGGAATTATAACAGTTTAATTATTATTATTATTATTATTATTATTATTATTATTATTATTTTTATTATTTTTATTTTTTTCTCACTATTTTAGTGATGATCGTGGCCATCACATAGCCTATGTGGAGCTTGTGAGTTGCCTGCGGAGCCCATAATATACATAGCCTCAAATGTTAACATTAATTACCTTAATTTCTTTCATAAAACTTACATGTAATTATATAAAGAGGTATACTATACGGGCAAAAGTTTGTGGACACCTGAACACCAAATGTCAGGGTTCTGCCCTTAGTTTTTTTTTTTTTTTTTTTACTTTTGTGGCAGAACCCTGACACTTATGTGTTATTCATTTCTATCTTGTGTCTGGACTCAATGGCACACTTCAGTTGGTTTGGTTTTATTTACTTAGTGGCTGAGTCCAGTCACTTGTATTTTGTCTCGTGCGGTGTGCACCCATGTCTTGTCTGGTTTGTGTCTTGTGTGAGAATCCATGGCTTTTCTTTTTGGCCTTGTCATGTGTTCTCGTCTTGTTGTTTTTTAGCATGAGTGCATATTGCTCTTATGTCATCCTGGCAGCATGCACTCATGTCTATTATTTGTGTCTGTCGTTTGTGTGAGTGTGTTGCTATGCACTCCTCTTCTCGCTTCTAGTGAATCCTGATGTTACGGCATAAACCTTTGTTTTGTCTCAAACAATCATTTAAAGAAAATGGCTGAATATACGCTGGTGGCCAAAAGTTTGGATTAATGTACAGATTTTGCTGTTCCGGAAGGAAATTGGTACTTTAATACACCTATATAAAATCTGCCTCGGCAGTCCTAAATAGGCTATCACTTGGACGGCCCCCGAAATATCTTTAATGGGAGAACATGGCATTGTTCTTTCCCTGCTGTCCACGACCAAATGTACAGATTTTGCTGTTTTCGGAAGGAAATTGGTAATTTAATTCACCAAAGTGGCATTCAACTGAACACAAAGTATAGTCAGGACATTACTGATGTAAAAAAAAAAAAAACAGCACGATCACTATTTGAAAAAAGTAATTTCTGATCAAATCTAGAAATGCCCCATTTCCAGCAGCCATCACTCCAATACCTTATCCTTGAGTAATTATGCTAAATTGCTAATTTGGTACTAGAAAATCACTTGCCATTATATCAAACACAGCTGAAAGCTATTTGGTTTGTTAAATGAAGCTTAACATTGTCTTTGTGTTTGTTTTTGAGTTGCCACAGTATGCAATAGACTGGCATGTCTTAAGGTCAATATTAGGTCAAAAATGGCAAAAAAAAGAAACAGCTTTCTCTAGAAACTTGTCAGTCAATCACTGTTTTGAGGAATGAAGGCTATACAATGCTTGAAATTGTCTTTGAAGACTGTAGTGTACACCTTTGTATGAAATCTTCAGTTTTTTGGCAAAGGACAACTGGCTCTAACAAGGACAGAAAGAGATGTGGAAGGCCCAGATACAACTAAACAAGAGGATAAGTACATCAGAGTCACTAGTTTGAGAAATAGATCTTAACCCCATTGAGCATTTGTGGGATCAGCTAGACTGTAAGGTGCATGAGAAGTGCCCGACAAGACAGCCACATCTATGGCAAGTGCTACAGGAAGCATGGGGTGAAATGTCACCTGAGTATCTGGACAAACTGACAGCTAGAATGCCAAATATCTGCAAAGCTGTCATTGCTGCATGTGGAGGATGTTTTGATGAGAACTCTTTGAAGTAGTTTAAGAAGTTCTGAACATTTTTTTTTCAAATTGTAATAGTTATTTTTCACATTATTAATGTCCTGACTATACATTGTGATCAGATGAATGCCACTTTGGTGAATAAAAGTACCAATTTATTTCCAATAAGAGCAAAATCTGTACATTGTTCCAAGTTTAATAAAAAAAAGTATAAAAATAAAATAAAAAAATAATAATAATAACAATAATTAAACATTGAACAAGTGAAAAATAAATATGTTACCAATAATTATTACACAAAAACTAGTGAGCAGATAGAAAGAACCAAAGCAAAGCACCTTAACTACATCTGTTTTTTTCAAAAGGTCTTACCTGACTTCCGATGAATTAAAACAAAAACAAAACAGGTGAGTCTTTCGGGCCACTTCTTCCCTGGTCTGGTCTCCACTAAATAAACAAATGTGTACCAAAGAAAACAAAAAAAATATATAGCTGCAAGCAGCAATGATGGGCCCAAGCACCATGAGTCCAATTCCACCCAGTGGCTTTCGAAAAACAATACAAGGTGGACACATGCATTTGGCATTTGACATTATTCTAAACAATTTTGAAGCAGTTTGGGTAAATAAAAGAGGACTATTTTCAAGTCTGTTGTAAGAGCCACAGTTCCTGCTACCAGATGGTGGCACTATGACTGTGACCCAAAATAGTCACATCCATATGATTAGCCTCAAGACTAGACATACATCTCAATTTTGATCTAAATCACACATTGCACACAGAAGATATGACACACTTCCTGTTTCCTATTTTTCACCATTAATTTAATGCCTTGCCATGGCAACACTGTTCTATATATCAAAAATCTGTTCACAATTTAGCATCTTCAGTGTCTTGGCATAATATTGTCTAACTGTGGTGACAGTCTCATGAATCCCCTAGGAGGAGTATTTAAAAGTTCAGAGACTGCAATATTAAAAAAATCCAAAATGGCTGACTTCCTGTTGGGTGGAGCTAATAACTATAATTTTGAAAATTGTCCGGCTTGATGAGAACTATATATGTACCAACTTTGGTGACTGTAAGTGAAAGTGGGAGTGCTACAGAGACTGTCTTACTCGCCCATATTAAAGGGGGCACTACAGAGCACCCCTTACACGCCCATGCTTGAACTTTTGCCCAGCCCTAATGGCCAACGACTCTGATGTGTGTGCAAAATGTAATGACATTTTAAGCATGCCAAGTGCCTCTAAAACACCCAAATATAGGAAGAAAGGAATAATAACAATTAATGTGTTGCCATGGCAACACTATTTAATATATAAAATATCCCTTGACAAGATTAAAACAGCAAAGTCTTAACATTATTCTGAAGAATTTTTAAGGAATTCATGTAAGCATTAGAGGGCTATTTCAAAGTCTGTTAAAAGTGTTATACTTCCTGCTGCCAGTTGGTGGTGCTATGACCATGAACCATACTAGCTGCATCATTGTGATCAGCGCCGAGTACCAAATATACAGCTGAATTTTTATCAAAATAACACAATGCACACAGAAGATATAAGGCACTTCCTGTTTCCCATTTTTTACCATAAATGTATTGCTTGGCCGTGGCAACACCATTCAAAATATCAAAAATCTGTTTGCGATTTAGCATGTTCAATGTCTTGGCATGATGTTGCACAAATTTGGTGCAAGGAGTATTTAAAAGTTCACAGCCTGCGATTTTCAGAAAATACAAAATGGCCGACTTCCTGCTGGGTGAGCTAATGATGTACAGATTTTGCTCTTATGGAAAGAAATTGGTACTTTTATTCACCAAAGTGACATTCAACTGATCACAATGTATAGTCAGGACATTAATAACGTGAAACATAACTATTACAATTTGAAAAAAAAATATTAAACTACTTCAAAGAGTTCTCATCATAGAATCCTCCATGTGCAGCAATGCAAGCTTTGCAGATCCTTGGAATTCTAGCTGTCAGTTTGTCCAGATACTCAGGTGACATTTCACCCCACACTTCCTGTAGCACTTGCCATAGATGTGGCTGTCTTATCGGACACTTCTCATGCACCTTACAGTCTAGCTGATCCCACAAAAGCTCAATGGGGTCAAGATCCATAACACTCTTTTCCAATTATCTGTTGTCCAATGTCTGTTTCTTTGCCCACTCTAACCTTTACTTTTTGTTTTTCTGTTTAAAAAGTGGCTTTTTCTTTGCAATTCTTCCCATAAGGCCTGCACCCCTGAGTCTTCTCTACACTGTTGTACATGAAACTGGTGTTGAGCTGGTAGAATTCAGTGAAGCTGTCAGCTGAGGACATGTGAGGCATCTGTTCCTCTAACTAGAGACTCTGATGTACTTATCCTTTTGTTTAGTTGTACATCTGGGCCTTCCACATCTCTTTCTGTCCTTGTTAGAGCCATTTATCCTTTGTCTTTGAAGACTGTAGTGTACACATTTGTATGAAATCTTCAGTTTTTTGGCAAATTCAAGCATTGTATAGCCTTCATTCCTCAAAACAATGATTGACTGACGAGTTTCTAGAGAAAGCTGTTTATTTTTTGCCATTTTTGACCTAATATTGACCTTAAGACATGCCAGTCTGTTGCATACTGTGGCAATTCAAAAACAAACACAAAGACAATGTTAAGCTTCATTTAACAAACCAAATAGCATTCAGCAGTGTTTGATATAATGGCAAGTGATTTTCTAGTACCAAATTAGCAATTTAGCATGATTACTCAATGATGAGGTGTTGGAGTGATGGCTGCTGGAATGGGGCTTATCTAGATTTGATCAAAAATTACTTTTTTTCAAATAGTGATGGTGCTGTTTTTTACATCAGTGATGTCCTGACTATACTTTGTGATCAGTTGAATGCCACTTTGGTGAATTAAATTACCAATTTCCTTCCGAAAACAGCAAAATCTGTACATTTGGTCATGGACAGCAGGGAAAGAACAATGCCATGTTCTCCCATTAAAGATATTTCGGGGGCCATCCAAGTGATAGCCTATTTAGGACTGCCGAGGCAGATTTTATGATAATCTCGCAATCAGCTAAAGGCTTCTCATCTGCATTTTTGCACGAGTGTAACGGAACCAGCTCACGCTAATGATCTGCTCTGCTTTCTGATGCGTGTGTGCAACAACCGGGCTTCCCTTGATATTGCGGAGCACAGACCTCAAAACTGATGTGACCAATTTCAGTTCTAGTGAGACTTTTCTAGTTTAAAGCATTACAGAGGAAGTCAAGTCAAACCTCTCAAACAGTAGGCAGCCCTGACAAGCCAAACAGCACTGAGGAGGAAAAGAGCAACACTGTGCTATGCTGCAAAAAATAAAATAATTAAACATCATCACCTTTACAAAATTGTTTCACGATTTTACATGAGTAAAAGTAACTGTTATATTTTGACAAAATGTTATAGTTTCTTATGAAAAAATCTAAAGGTAGAATCTATTAGACCTCATTTTATATCAACAGTGGCAGTTGTAGTTAAAGTTTCAAGGTGTTTCAGCTAGTATTTATTTTTTCATAAATACTATAATTTGTTATTATTATTACTGTTATTTAAGACTAGTTACACTGACCTAACCATGGTAATGAGGAGCCTTTTCTCCTGTGTAATATATATTTTCTGTTTGAATTATGTTTCAAATTAGGAAACAAATGGGATAATAATGGGCTCATATAAGTAAATATGCTCTTCAGTTTTTAAAAGGGGGAGAGAAAACTTCCTGTGGATTTTGTTGTTGACATCAACAACAAAAATAATGTCACTTGATGCATGTCCTTGTACTTGAAAACCATGAACAAAACTATGCAACATAAAAGGAAATGCGACCCAGGATACATTAAATACAGGTTAAGTTTTTACTATGGTGGGTCGCCACTTGATTTCCAATGTAAAATCTGGGTCCTGAAGCAAAACCAGTTGAGAACCACTGAGTTAAAGGTACAGACAGGAGCAGTCTGGCTGTGCTGTTGCGCACCTACAGTATAGGTTAACTGTTAATAATCATAGTACATTACTTTAAAAGCTCACACAGCTGATGTTATTTTTCAATTAGTAGTTAATTTAACATGCTATGCTAACATGAAAACTAACATGCTTTAGTTATATATCATGTTATAGTTACATGCTAATTTTTTATCATGTTTATAATTGGGTTTATTATTATAATTCTGTTAGCTTTCTTATTTATTCTATTTATTTTATTTTCAAAAGGGAGACTTTTTTTACACACTTCCATTTTAAAAAAAAAAAAAAAAAAAAAATTTTCAAGTTTAAATTATAATAAAGCGTTTGTTCAACCAAAAAAAAAAAAAAACTTCTGTTTTTACTCCTTTAAGGGTCATTGTAACTGATAATAATAATTGTGTAATACCGTATAAATTGATATCGTGATACCATGATATTTTCTGAGACAAAATATTTTCCGTGAAAATCTCATACCGCTGCAACCCTAGTCCTAATGGCCGACAACTCTGATGTGTGTGCAAAATTTCATGAAATTTTAAGTATGCAAGTGCCTCAAAAACACACAAATATAGAAAGAAAGGAATAATAACAATTAATGTGTTGCCATGGCAACAGTATTTAAGATATCAAATATCCCTTGACAGTTTTACGTGTTAGCATGTTAGCTGTTATGCTCGAGCCATGCGGGGAAAGTGGGCAATGCCACCAGAGGGGAAACAAGGGAGAGTGCGAGAGAGAGAGCCGCCATTAACGCCTTGTGGCTTTTATTCTAAATCCCCCAGTGACCTCAGAGATCTTTTCAGGAATGGGGAGATCCCCTTCCCGCAACACCACCTAAAGACTAAAAAAGAAAAAATAACAGACAGTTACATACAGAAACAACACAAATATTTGCAAAAGCACGTAACACCCTCACCCTTAAGTGAATAAGTTGTGGGTATAGTTATGTTACTCATCTTAAGCAGAACAATTTATTAATAAAATTTATACATGGGATAAGACGTCAGCAATGACGTTTTCTTCACCACATATATGGCAGATGTCCAAATCAAAAGGTTGCAAATACAAACTCCAGTGCATTAACCATTGGTTATTATTTCTCATCCGATGAAAATAAACAAACAAACAAAAAAACAAGGGGTTGTGATCCGTATAAACTATCACTGGATGCGAAACAGAACAAACATAAACCTCAAAATACTGTAGTGCAAGAACAAAAGTGAGTGAGTGTAGAGTAACTCTACACGCTGATGTTTATTACATTTCCTTGAAAAATAACAGACGGGGTGCTCAACATGATTGAATCTGGCTGCAGCAGGACAGCACCAGCACCAGTGTCACTTGCATCTACCGCGAGGTGAAACAGAGTTGAAAAATCTGGAGCAGAAAGCACAGGGGAATTAATGAGAAGCGCTTTAACCTTCTCAAAACTCACTTGACAGTTCTCGGACCATTTAAATGGAACCTTTGGACTAAGGATATCAGTCAAAGGTCTTCGGAATTTCTGTAATATCCCACCATGCCCAGGACGCGAACTGGGTACAGGGAACTGAATGATGTATACTACCTTAGACTCCACGGGCCGAACTTGCCCACGACCCACAATTTTCCCCAAATAGTTTACTGTGGCTTAACCAAATTTGCATTTGGCCAGGTTCACAGTAAGGTTGGCACTGGACAAACGATCAAACAGAGCATCAATGTGTTCCAGATGTTCCGAACAGGACACGCTATAGACCACAAGATCATCTAAATTTGCCTCACAATTACGCAACCCCACTGATGACACAGTTAACCAACCTCTGAAAGGTTTCAGGTGCATTATGTAAACTCGAAAGCCATTACGGTGTATTGGAGGAAATCATCAGGTGTTACAAATGTGGAAATCTCTTTTTCACATGCCGACAAAGGTACCTGCCAATACCTTTTTAAAAGATCAATCATGGTTTCCAACATGATCAACGCAATCTTCCATGTGGGGTAAATGGTAACAGTCAGGTTTTGTAATGGCATTAACATGGTGAAAATCTGTGCAAAAACAAGATTATTATCCACCTTTTTTACAAGCAGAGAGGGTGATGCTGGGCTCAGCGATATTATTTTCGAGCATGAAGGCCACCTCTTTCTGCAGCTGAGTTCATTTCTCAGGACTTACCCTGTAGGCATGTTGTTTAATCGGTGAAGAATCACAGTATCGATTTCAAAGCCTGGAGGAACCGTTCAAGTGCTCCTTGGCTTTCTGGATGATAATAACTAGATGTAAATTGTTGGATGTGCAACTGATCCAGAGCCTGTTTAAACACACGTGACATGAAATTCGTGCCCTGATCGGTTTGAACAACACGTGGTAGACCAAACAATTAAAAAAAATTGATGAGACTTAACAATAACTGGAGCAGTAATTTTCCTAAAGGGAAATTGCCTCAGGAAATCATGTGGATGTACACACAATCATCAGCAAATACTGATTTCCAGACTTCGTACAAGGTAAAGGGCCTACGCAGTCAATTATTATGCATTCAAATGGATCACCGATTGCTGGAATTGGGTGAAACGGCACAGGGGGTATACTCAGATTCAGCTTTCCTATAACTTGACAGACATGACAGCTTCTACAATAATCCACTACATCGCCCTTCAAGCCAGGCCAGAAAAATTTAAGGAGTACATGGTTGTAAGTTTTATTAACCCCTAAATGAACTGCAAATGGATTTTCATGAGCGAGACTTAGAATTTCAGAGCGAAATGTAGTTGGAACTACTATCTGTTTAACAACCTGCCAGTCATCTTCAGCAGATGCAATCAAAGGTCTCCACTTCCTCATTAACACACCACCATAAACAAAGTACCCGTGGGATACATTTTCAAGTTCCCCTACAGGAACAGCACTCTCAAAGAGGGAAGAAATGGTCGAATCTTTCCTCTGCTCAGTAACAAGTTGCTCGCAAGACAAGGGAAATTTATCGAGCCCCACTGAATGTCCTTACCCTCCCTGAATGCCGTTGGCTGAATCAACACTGGGGTTTGAACATTTAACATTACAAAAATCTGAGGTGGCAAAAATTGTATCACTCAAATACAAATTCCACTCACCATCTGACTTATCGTAGTTCTGTTCCTTCAGTTTCTGGGACAATGTGTGAGTAACAGCACACAAAGGAAAAACTTGTGGGTACATCTGAGCCTACTCATCAGGAGTAGAACAAGGAAGAGAAACATCAGTTACATCAGGGCTGGCAAAAACACTCTCTCCTGCTGTCTTTCCCCAAATTAAACATAATGTCCTTAATAGGAAGACACGGCTGCACACCAACAGTACGGCCTTTAACAAGGGAAGAATTAAGTTCAGTTACGTTCAGTTACTCGAATCCCTGTACTAAGACGCTCGAACCGATGGAGGTTTTATCAGACAAAGGAAATATATCCTCCAGTATAAAACTCTGAGCTGTTCCTGTACCACGAAGTATTTTGACTGGTCTCCGAGAGCTAAAAATAGCCAAAAATACAAACCCGTCCAAAAACCCCTTTAAAAGCCAACACCTCTAGTCCAGCCAACTGTGGTGAGGACGTCATAAGCAAACCTACTGGTTTTGGGAAACTTCTTTTCTTTTTGAGCACATTGCACTCTGCAATAATGTGTCCACATTTCTTACAACAGAAACAAACAGGTGAGGACAAGGAATTTCCTGCCAGCTTCTCAGCAGACGAAGCCCGATCAGGACTACGTTTTGAAAACCTGTGACTACTGCTATGAGATGGAGACTTATGAGCCAAGGTAAACACGTTCTTATGTGTAAGAAAATATTCATTAGCTAAAGCAGCAGCAGCGGCACATTTCAAAACTTTTTGCTCATTTAAATATGTTGTAACGCATTCAGGTAAACTAAAAGAAATTCTTCTAAAAGAATCAATTTGCGTAGCTCTTCAAAAGTTTTTACATTTTTACTCTTGTTCTTTAAAAGGGGGAACAATACGTATGTTCCAACTCGCATCAAAATCAAGATAGCCTGTTACACCCCTTTCTCGAGCTTTCAGTTCCAGCACTTTAAGTTGACAAGCTTATTCAATTTCGAGCTTTTTCAGTTCAAGTTCATGCCTCTCACGTTCTCGCTGTCGTTCTCTCTCATGCTCCCAAACAGGCCTTGTTTATACAAAGCATCAACAAACAGAACCTGAAGTTCGTGCTTTGATAAATTACTATGAAATCCCACTTTATAATAAGCTGCAATTTTCACAAGATCTACTCTATTTATATGAAGTAGATCTTGCTTCGTATTCGTAATAAACGCACCTAAATCGAACATGGTTAGAAAAGCCCAAAAAATTAACAAGAAGTAAAGAGCATGACAATAATTAGTAGGCCATATTTTGAACCAGAGCAAAACAAACTCCACCTTAAACGACTGTGATTTAACTGTATTACATTTAAAACAATAAAGCAATGCACAAACAAATTGTGGACAGATCAAAAAGATCAAACAAAGCCATGCAACATCCCGGAGGAGCCTCCAAATATGTTACAGCCAAAACCTTTGTTTTGTCTCAAACAATCATTTAAAGAAAATGTCCGAACATATATAGTAAATCACAGAGGCTTGAGGTTGCTTTTTAGACGACCAACGCCAAACAATAAACAGTTTAATCCCCCCCCCAAAAAAAACAAAAAACAACAACAACAAAATATTAAACATTGATCAAGCAAAAAATAAATATGTTACCAATTATTATTACACAAAAACTAGTGAGCAGATAGAAAGAACCAAACCAAAGCAAAGCACCCTAACTACACCTGTTCTCCTCAAAAGGTCTACCTGGCTCCCAATGAGGGGGAAAAAAAAACAGGTGAGTCTTCCGGGCCACTGCTTCCCTGTCCTGGTCTCTGCTAAATAAACAAATGTGTACCAAAGAAAACAAACAAAAAATGAATATAAACCCCTACCTGCTCAATTGAACAAACTTGAACTTTATAGCATAAGGTTAAAGAAAACAAATCAAAACAAATCAAAACACCTGACAGCCAACATTCATACGTGCTTGTTATTTAAATTCAAAACCATAGGGAGTAATCCCACTCTTTGCAACTATGACATTTTCCACTCTTCTGGAAAGGTTTTCCACTTGATGTATAGAGCTGCATGGATTTGCTCCCCAGTCAGACACAAGAGCATCCGTGAGTTCAGACATTGATGGTGGGTGATTAACAAGTCTTCCCAATGGTGTTCAGTAGGGTTTAGGTCTGGGCTTTGTGCAGGTCAGTCAAGTTCTTCCACACCAGACCCAGTACAGTATTTATTTATGGGCTGCTCTTTGTGCACAGGGACATTACCATGATGGAATAAAAAAAGAAGGCCCTCCCCAAACTGTTACTACAAAATTGGAAGCAGAAAATTCTTTAGAATGCCAAGGTGTGACTTGTCTTTACTTGAATTAATAGAATAGTGAAACATGTTAATTAAAAGTTGCTGTCCACAAACTTCTGGTCATATAGTGTATTTAAACATTTAATAGAAAAATAATAATAATAAATGTTAAAAAATTAATTATATTAAATAGCTCACACTCATGGCAAGGCTGGAGACCCCTGGTGTAGAGAGTACTTGTTTAATAATTTGAAATTAGGCTCTAAATCCCACCTTTCCCTGTGCAGTTTTGTCATATTCCAAATATTGTAACATAAAAAGGGAGTATATATCTTTTTGCAGTTAATTTAAGTAATGGATAATACACATGTACAGTATGCTTAAACAAATGTATTCGGTACTTTCACACATAAAATTACTAGAATGCCCGTCACCCACAAACAGAATGCTGCAATTCACATACAGAATACACATTCTCTTATGACAGAGCCATTTCGGACAGGATACATCCAGGCCCTCGTGACTACACCCTCTCCCTTACATTCATCACTTTTGGCTTCCTGTCTTTCCACCCCAGTCCACAGTAGAAGGAAACTGAGCTGATGACTGTAAACAGCTCTCCTGTAGAGGGAGGAATCCCTGCAGCAAAGCCTTCAGGGCTGAAGCCTGGGGCTGGAGAACCTTAGTAATTTTTCCTTAGTTTCCACATTGACCCTTTGACTGAAATTTAGTTCAGGTTCAGTCAGGTGTGGATTTCAGCAATGTTTATCAGCTGTCTGTGCTTATTCTCAGTGTGTTTCTTTCTAGTCTTCAAACTAGCAATCACATGAACCATGATTGCATCACTGGAGGTCACCATGTCGAAAGTAGGAAATGAATTATTGGGTAACACTTTACAATAAGGTTCCATTCATTAAGATTAGTTAATGCATTAGGTATCATGAACAAAAAATTAACAATATCGATTTTTACAGTATTTATTAATCTTTGTTTATTAATCTAAAAACTAATTCTGTTAAGTGTTGTTGAGCTCAAAGCAAATTTGCTTTATTGAAAATGGGAAATCATAAACCTGTCTTTCCTCTACTGCCTGCTCTGTGTATGAGCTTTTTTTAAATTTTTTTTTTATAAAGAGTCTGCACACACGCAAACTCCACTTGATCATTTTGCAGGGGAGGAATGCACATAATAATTTGGCACACCTACTGAGGTGTTTTCCTGCCTCTTTCCGCTCTGCTTTGGTAGCCATTTCTTTTTGGTTCTATCAATTGAGAGCAAGCAAGATCACAAGCAGTGTTGGGCAAGCCACTCAAAAAATGTAGCTAATGTATCTAAGCTGCTAACTACTCAACAGAAAAATTTGTTAAGCTAAGCTGAAAGCTACACTTCAGGAAAAAAAAAAAAGTTACACTACTAGCTACACACCAAAAGTAGTTTGCTAGTGAGCTACTTAAACATTTTTTGTTTAACCAGATGCACGGAGTATACTATCATAGACAAAGCATTTAAAAGACTTATTCACATGATGTTTATCAAAGCCATTGTATAGTATAGTGCAGTATAGTGCAATACCTTATACAAATTAACAGTATGATGAAGTATAAAATGTATTTGCATGTAAAAATGAACATGCAAATGAATATTTATACATGCTACCTATACAAACCCATGTTTTCAGTATGTAAAACCAACATTTTCACATTTTATTTTTCACATTTATACAACCTGTACAGACCCATTTTAACGTAATTCTGTGAAGCTGTTGTATTTCTGTATGTATTAAAAGCTTCTGTTCAGAGGCCAAATTCCTTGTGTGTGTGAGCACATCTGGGCAAAAACACTATGATGGTATCAGATACAATTACCATATTTATGTACCAGTCTGTATTTACATAGTTCTTCAAAGTACTTCAAAGAATTCCATGGTACTACCATGGTATTTTGATATGTGGTTACAATATTCACATACCATTGTATTTGCATGGTGCTTCCAGGTAATTCAAGAATACGTTCTGGTTACTTGCGTAACCTCCGTTCCCTGATGGAGGGAACGAGACGTGTCGATGTAGTGACACTAGGGGTCACTCTTGGGAGCCCGAGACACCTCTGGTCTTTGATAAAAGGCCAATGAAAATTGGCGAGTGGTATTTGCATACCACTCCCCCGGACATACGGGTATAAAAGGAGCTGGTATGCAACCACTCATTCAGGTTTTATGCTGAGGAGCCGAGACAAGATCCCGGCCATTTCAGCAGGTAGTTCAGCGTTGTGGCAGGGACACAACGTCTCGTTCCCTCCATCAGGGAAAGGAGGTTACGCAAGTAACCAGGACGTTCCCTATCTGTCACTCACTCAACGTTGCGTCGATGTAGTGACACTAGGAGTCCCTATACAAAATGCCGCAACTGGCTGAACTGTGTTACGTGAACTGGCGGTGTGTGATGGGCAGACCACTGTGTGCCTCGTAGCCAGCGCACCAGGCCGACACGTAACCTCCCCCAACGCTGTTATGAGTGTTGAATGGCCCTTTTGGGACAAGTAAATACTCAAAAGATAGAGACGGGCTAGCCCAGTTGTGGCCTCTTATCCCCTTTTTTTTCCACTCCCCCAAAAGAAGGGGGATTAACCAACTGGGGCAACCAGGTCTAGTCAGGGGGTGTCCCTCCCAAGGGGAAGACACCGCAGAGACCACACCCCGCCCAGAGAGAGGGGGGGTATTTAAGTGGAAATAAGTCACATGGTCTTGCCGAGCTATGTCGGAAGTATGCCATGTGGGGAAGTCCCATGGTAGGTCCTACCCTACAGGGGAGGAGTTACTACAAGCATGGTGACTGGGGCAGAGGGGCCTCTGCCCAAGGAAGACGCAGTTTGCCAACAGGGAAATGAATTAGTGGAAGATATACGTCGCATGGGTTACCTACAGGGAACCACCACATATGGAGCACCTACCCCAGTACAGGGCTTAGTTAGCATGTGTACTGAGCCGGCAGCGGGTTGCTATGCGCAAGTGATACACCCGGCCGGCTGTCCTGGACTTACCTGCTTGTGCATGCCATTACATGGGACGAAACCGGTTCCACCCGGAGATTGTAGAACCTCGCAAGGTGTTGGGTGTTGCCCAGCCCGCTACTCTGCAAATGTCTGTTAGAGAGGCACCCCTGGTCAAGGCCCAGGAGGCCGCTACACCCCTGGTAGAATGGGACTGTAGCCCTACCAGGGGCGGCACTTCCTGGGCGTGATATGCCATAGTTATGGTGTCAATGAGCCAGTGGGCGATCCTCTGCTTGGAGACAGCGCTTCCTTTCGCTGTCCACCAAAGCAGACAAAGAGCTATTCAGAGATTCTAAAGCTCTGCGTGCGATCCAAATAGATGAGTAAAGCGCGCACCGGACACAGCAACGTCAGGGCTGGGTCTGCCTCCTCCTGGGGCAGTGCTTGCAGGTTCACCACCTGGTCCCTAAAAGGGGTGGTGGGAACCTTGGGCACATAGCCCGGTCGGGTCTCAGGATCATGTGAGAGTAGCCCGGACCGAACTCCAGGCATGTTTTGCTAACAGTGAACACTTGCAGGTCTCATACCCTCTTGATGGAAGTGAGTGCAGTCAGGAGGGTAGTCTTCAAGGATAGTGCCGTAAGCTCAGCTGACTGCAAGGGATCAAAGGGGGCTCTCAGTAGACCCTGAAAAACTACAGAGAGGTCCCATGAGGGAATGAGGTGCAGTCTGAAGGGATTCAACCTCCTGGCGCCTCTCAGGAACCTGATAATCAGGTCATGCTTCCCTAAGGACTTACCTTCCACTGTGTGCCGCTATAGCGGCTACATACACTTTCAAGGTGGAAGGGGACAGCCACCCTTCCAACCTCTCCTGCAGGAAGGAAAGCACCGACCCGACTGCGCATCTCTGGGGGTCTTCGCGTCGGGAAGAACACCACTTAGCGAACATATGCCACTTAAAGGCATACAGGTGCCTTGTATAGGGGGCTCTAGCCTGAGCGATCGTGTCTACCACTGCGGGTGGTAGACCGCTTAAGTCTTCCACGTCCCATCCAGGGGCCAGACATGGAGATTCCAGAGGTCTGGTCGTGGGTGCCAGATGGTGTCCCATCCCTGAGAAAGAAGGTCCTTCCTCAGGGGAATTTACCGGGGGGGGGGCTGTCGTGAGAAGCGTGAGGTCCAAGAACCACGTCTGGGTGGGCCAGCAGGGTGCTACCAGGATGACCTGCTCCTTGTCCTCCCTGACCTTGCACAGGGTCTGTGCAAGTAGGCTCACTGGGGGAAACGCATATTTGCGAAGTCCAGGGGGCCAGCTGTGTACCAGCGCATTTATACTGAGAGGTGCCTCGGTCAGGGCGTACCAGAGCGGGCAGTGGGAGGATTCTTGGGAGGTGAACAGGTCTACCTGTGCCTCTTCGAATTGACTCCAGATCAGCTGGACCACCTGTGGGTGGAGTCTCCACTCTTCCCTGAGGGTAACCTGCCGTGACAGCATGTCCGCTGCAGTGTTGAGGTCGCCCAGGATGTGAGTGGCTCGCAGTGACTTGAGGTGCTGCTGACTCCAGAGGAGGAGACGGTGGGCGAGTTGTGACATACAACGGGAGCGCAAGACCACCTTGATGGTTGACATATGCTACCATTGCCATGTTGTCTGTCCGAACTAACACGTGCTTGCCCTGGATCAACAGCCGGAACCTCCGCAGGGCGAGCAGAATTGCCAGCAACTCGAGGCAGCTGATGTGCCAACGCAGGCACGGGCCCGTCCATAAGCCGGCGGCTGCGTGCCTGTTGCAAACGGCGCCCCAGCCCGTTTTTGAGGCGTCTGTCATAACCACGACGCTCCTGGAGACCTGCTCTAGGGGAACGCCTGCCCGTAGAAACGTGAGGTCAGTCCAAGGCCTGAAGAGGCGGTGACAGATCGCGTGATGGCCACGCGATGTGTCCCACGGCGCCATGCCCATCTCGGGACTCGAGTCTGAAGCCAGTGCTGAAGCAGTCTCATATGCATCAACCTGAGCGGAGTGACCACCGCTGAGGATGCCATATGCCCCAGGAGCCTCTGAAAGAGTTTCAGTGGAACCACTCTTTTCTGTTTGAACGTCTTCAAACAGGTCAGCACTGACTGTGCACGCTCATTCGTGAGGCGCGCCGTCAATGAGACTGAGTCCAACTCCAAACCGAGAAAAGAGATGCTTTGAACCGGGAGGAGCTTGCTCTTTTCCCAGTTGACCTGAAGCCCTAGTCGGCTGAGATGCAAGAGCACCAGGTCCCTGTGTGCACACAACATATACTGAAAGTGAGCTAGGATTAGCCTATCTTAGAATGCGAATTCTCAAATTTTGAGAATGCGAATGCCCACTTCCCTTAACGGGGCAAGAGCTGCCTCTGTGACCTTCATGAAGACGTGAGGGGACAAGGACAGACTGAAAGGGAGGACCTTGTACTGATATGCCCCAACCCTCGAATGCAAACCACAGGAAGGGTCTGTGTCGAGGTAGAATCGAGACGTGGAAGTATGCATCCTTCAGGTCTACCACCGCGTACCAATCTTGATGCCGGACGCTTGCCAGAATGCATTTTTGCGTCAGCATCTTGAACGGGAGTCTGTGTAAAGCCCAGTTCAGTACTCACAGGTCCAAGATTGGCCGCAACCCACCGCCTTTTTTCGGTACAATGAAGTAGGGGCTGTAAAACCCCTTCTTCATCTTGGCCGGAGGGGACAGGCTCTATCGCATCCTTCCGTAGGAGGGTAGCGATCTCCGTGCACAAGGTAGCAGCGTTCTCGCCCTTCACCGAGGTAAAGTGGATGCCGCTGAACCTGTGCAGACGCCTGGTGAACTGAATCGCGTAGCTGAGTCGGGCGGTCCGGATCAGCCATCGTGACGGATTAGAAAGTACAAGCCATGCATCCAAGCTCCGGGCGAGGGGGACCAATGGGACAATCTTGTCGGACATACCGGCAGCTGGGGCATTGCGGTGGGGCGGAGCCCGAGGTCCAACGCCATGTTGTGGCCGTGCTGAGTTCAGGGACATCAAAGCACTTACCTGGCTCCTTGTGACCACCCCCAAAGACAGCGATCGTAACCGTCAGAAGTTGAGAGGTAACGACCGCAACCAGGAATAACACACAAACGGAAAGGCATTTTTAAAAAGATGCGTCTTTAAAAAGACGTTCCGTGTGTGCCACTCTTTTAGAGAAATATACTCTTTTAGAAAAATATACTCTCTTTTTTCTGCCGAAGCGCCCAGGGGCGTTCTTTGCAATGCACCAGTGCAGAGGAGGGAGAAGCCGCTGAAATGCGCACCAGATCCAGCAGAGGTGAATGAACAGTCAGCTCAGTAAGCATCGACCGTTCGGCTCCGAAGAGAAAATCTGAATGAGTGGTTGCATACCAGCTCCTTTTATACCCATATGTCTGGGGGAGTGGTATGCAAATACCACTCGCCAATTTTCATTGGCCTTTTATCAAAGACCAGAGGTGTCTCGGGCTCTCAAGAGTGACCCCTAGTGTCACTACATTGACACAACGTCGAGTGAGTGACAGATAGGGAACCATGATACTGCCATTGCACTTTGATATATGATGACCATATTCATAGACCATTGTATTGATATTGTATTGAATTTTTATGCGTTTTTGTGTTGGCTACAAAGTGTTTTGATACTTTTTTTGGTTGGAAAATGTCATTACCTGCAGTAGTTGTTCACAAGCTGCACATGTGTGAACTCAAAGACTTTCTTCATCACTGGCAAATGATATGATGCATTTTCAGTTTTGGTTTCCACTGATCGTAGATAAATACCCAATGCAATCAGCATTATCTTTATTTTCCGTTTTTTTAAGTATTCCGTAAGTGTGTGGGCAAGTGAGAAAACGCTCCAAATGGAGTCATTCAGATCTGAATCAAACTGAATCAGATCGCTTTGCTATCACGAGTGACCAGTTCATTGTAAAGAACTGATTCAAATGAGCAATTCATTTGTGAATCAGACATCTTTAGTTCTGTCAGATTTTTAAGCCCGAACCCGACCCGACACCCGCTTACTATCTAATTTATTTTCCTAGCAAGTACTGTGGGAATAGGCTGTATTTTATTTAAGCATATAGGCAACGTTTGTAACAGTACTGAAACAGTAAACATACACAGTTTTAACAAGGCACAGCAGCCCCTTTGTACACTAGAGCAGAAGGGAAAAAAAGCAATAACTTACCATTTATTTGCTGAAACTTCATTTGGTGCAGAACAATCGGAAAAATAAAATTAAACAATGCAACAGTCCCCTGTTGGTGCAGAACCATCTGGAATAATATGAAACAATGCAACAGACCCCTCTTGGTGCAGAACCATCTGGAATAATATGAAACAATGCAACAGTCCCCTCTATGCAGCCTGAACTTGTTCAGATTGTTGAATCTTTGTGACAACTGCGGCACAGTGCAAAGAATGAAATGCAGATGTCTCAACATGTGTTTTTGAAAAAAACTTTGCTGGTCCTGCGGGAGACGCTGAAGAAAAAGCGAGACGTGGTGTAAATGTCAAAGACATTCATCCAGCATGTGTTTACATAAGAAATCAATGGGAAAACAGAACAGACGTGCACAAAAACAGGTTTGGTGTGAACAGCCTCTAATTCGTCTGTTTGCGCGTCTGTGAGTGAGAGCGCGTGCGCGAAACAAGTTTGGTAAGCCTGTTTATTTTTTCATTCATACAAACCGAACTGGAAGTCCTACTTGAAAAACTGACCCCAACCCGGCCCGAAACCCATTGGGTTCTGGGGTCTCATTGCAGACCTCTAATATGGACCACTAACAACTTTTGTCTTTTTTAAATTTGATGTTTATTTCTTTAGTTCATTCCACTGTGGTTCATGAATAGCTTTGTGTGCCAGACGTTGTTTGTTTGTACTCATACTTTTGCTGAATATGAATTCAAATATTAACTGCTCCATTTTGTATCATTTTGCAACAAACAGCTAATTTATCTTTGAATGTATGGATCATGTAGGTCAAACTTCAAATAGTACATTCCAGTAGCTACAGAAACACCATTGTTTTAGAGAGGAAACATGAAACAACTGCTCACTCATAAGATTCTCAAGCTCCAGGCAGAATACTCATCCAGACTAACATATCTTGACCTGGCCACACTTCTTAAATAGTCTTTAATGGGAACAGTTTGTGAGTTGACATGACTTTACAGACTGATCTAAAAGTGAAATCAGTAACAGTAGGTTGAATTTTCTTTAGCTTACGTAAATTGGTCTGTACAATCCAATTTCGGTTTGGACCGAAATCCAAAACACTGCCCCCAGTTGCCAAAGCAGTAAGTGTTGTTAGGTGTATGGGCAATTGTAAGCTCCATTTTCTGGGTGAAATGTCCACGGAGGGGTATTAAATTCAAGCTGTAAAGGGAGTTGTTTTCAGCTGGACCGGATGTAATGCAGTGAAGAGGAATGCATATTTATAAACTGTACCTCCACAACCCAAACCCCAAACTTAAACCTAACCATCAGTGGGGTAAAATTTAATGTTAGGGGTAAAATGCAACCTCTGAATTGCTTGTCACTGATAAAGGAAATGCGAATACTTTCAGGATGAGAACCTGGGTCTCCCACACTGATGACGCAACACGCTGTAGGTTGTGCCACAAGGACATTTAAACATGTGGGAGCAGATGCAAAAATTTCAGGTGGGAGATGGCTTTTGTCAGTGAGTCTGCATAATATAGCGATCCTAGGGTACTGGAACATTCGGAAACAACATACTGACTTCCCGTGCGATGATGTTGTTGATAATGTAGATTTATTGTGTGCAACTGTTGTTGCAGTAGTGGTTGGGAGTGCTGGAATTGATCTCACCAATGACAAAGAATCAACATGACACTACAGTTTAAAAGAGTTGGGGTACATTGATGTGACACAACAGTTTAAAAGAGTAAGGGTACAATCAGTCTTTAGTAAATTTATCCAAGTACCATATGGAGTATAGAATCACCATGCCTGAAATGGTGGAACATTCTTTACTGACTTATAGAATGTTACATTTAAAAGATTGCAGTAGAAGTATTGGTTTTAAAGGCAGTTGTGACATGACATTGGCAGAAGTTCTAGCATGAGATAGCAGTTACTACTGTACTTTTTGCCATGGCTGGCAAATTTTGTCCCCCCACTTTATGAAATAAGGTGTGGAATGTATCTGTAAAGTGGTTACAAGGGAAAGGAGGAGGCGAGAACTGGCTTGACAATATAAATAAAGTTTAATGATAAACTTAAACAAAAACACACAAACATAAACCCATACAGGGCTGCTGCCTGTAGTTCTCTCTCTCTCTCTCGAACTGCCGTCTCCGGTCGCCTTTATCCCTCGCTCACCTCATCAGGCTGATTGGGGTCCAGGCGTGCGTCATTCCGGCCCAGCCCCACCCTCCTCCACGCTACAGTATCTAATACAGACCATCTCAAATTCGAGCAGGAATTTTTATTTTGTGAGTGTGTTATAACAAGTGGCAATCTGGAGCTGGAATTTGTTATTTTTAATGTTTTACTGCTTGTTTGTTTGAGTTAAGATTGATGAAGTTATCAAACTAAAAATGTCACAAGATAATTTGAGAGCTTGAATTGGTCAGCTAGAATGATTGCTACCTCAGATCACGGTGTAACATGTAAATGAGAACTTATAAATTTATCAACTCATTTTGACATTTCATGGGGAACAAAATATGGTTTAGATGATTTGGACATTTCTAATTATAATGTTATTGTTTACGTTTCACTTTTGTCTTAGAAATTAGCAAATATTCTACACACCTAAAATCTGTCCCCCACCACTTTTTTGCCCATGCCCATCACCTTGTATAATAATAGTCTGAATGTGATTTAAAAACTTTGGATGGTTTATATCATATAGAATGGTTAAATATGGTTGAATGGTGTAATAATCTGGCTGTACATTGAGCTGGGGCAGAGGAACATTCAGTCTGAATGTAAGATGACAAACCTAGAGCAGGTCGTCCAAGGGCCAAGGCACATAGAGGCACATTTGCAAAAGCCGTAGATCCTGGCACAGCACAGCTGGTTCCAATTAGTTACCAAAAAAGCACAAAGAGCTCCTTCATCTCCATTTGCAGTCTCTCTATCTACTCGTATTCACCCTGTTTCTCCTCTCAGCCACCACTCATATCCCCCCTGAACCATTGCTTCTGGCCATGGATGCCATCAGATTTCCTTCCAGGTTCTTTTCTCCCTCTCCTCTGTCTTCGTCCTGAACTTTTTCCTTGCACTGCTGAATCCCAAGTGGTAAACCCTGTTGGAACTTTAATTGTTTTAGTGTTAGGTTAAATAAAATAAAGTTAATAAACTCAAAGGTTTAAGTTAATAGAACTTTCATCATTTACTTTTGTTCTACACATGCATGTTAATTGCTCTTAACTTGAAATATTGAGTAAGCTAACTTTAAATTTCACACTTTGGCTGAACTTACAGTAATATTAACTTAAATACTTCAAGTAGAGGGAACCTAACTAGCTAATAACTTGTATAGTAAATGCTAACATGCTGAATGCACGCTAATTGGTAACAACATGCTGTGATTAGCAGAGCAATATAATACTTTTCTTAATTTGTACCTGTCTTCAACATAAACTCAAGCTCCACTATTCACCATGAAGTTATAACCAACAAAACAGAAAATCTTCTATATAACACAACAAAACATTAAACTCTAACAAGTCTCCCCATTTACATCTTGAACAAGGATACATTATATAACACAACAATTTACTCCCCCTGTCAAGTGTCATGCAAAGCATGGGGAAATAGAAACCCCCTGCCCAGTTTCAGTACATTTAATTAAACATAAGTTAATTAAACTCAAAACAATTAAAAAAATTCAGGTTACTTAAAAGGTGTCAGTTTTGTGAACTCAAAAGAAAGAGATAGTTCTAAATGCTTTATCAAGGTTAATTTATTTGAACTTATTTGTATGGTTTATTTTTCCCCAACTCAAAGCAATTAATTATTTATTGAACTTAATAGTTTACAGAGTGTTTCATCTGATCAGCAACTCAAAGGCATGGGCAATGAAATAAAATGTATATTACGATATTCAATGTAAACATTTTTGTGGTAATTCAAAAACTTCTGAACATACTGGAAACAGTTTTTGGCAACTAGAAACTACTACAAAAATGCATGAATTCCAAAGCCTGTGAGGAACAAGAGACATATAAAGCTGAGTAAAAGGTTGAAGGACTGTCTGAATTGAGGCCGCAGTGCTGGCACAATAAAGAAAATGCTTAGCTCTTGCTCTTTTGCATTTAGCTTTAGGAGGCTCAGCATTAGACAGACAATTGTGCTGAGTGTGCATTTTGTTTGTAAGTGTGGTATTTCAGATGTTTTCATGTGTGTTGAAAACATGTCTGGGTTATGAAATAAAGTATGCTAGTAATGCTGAGTTGCGTGAAATACATAGATCATATCATAATCAAATGTTCAAATGTGTCAGCTGGGTTATTATTGTAGATGCTAAAAAGCATTTTTTTGGAATAAGTTGAGTAAGGTCATAAACTGAACTTGGCTTGAATATCTTGGGACAGAGACACTTACCGTGGATTAACTCTGGTTATCTAGTAGGATAAACAGGATGTGAGTGTTTGTTTCATTTTGAAGAAGGATGGTGCACAATCACATTGAAATAAAGATTCCATGCAGTGTACATGTGCTTACAGATCCTACTGAGCTAACGATGACAGGCATAAACAAAAAGGGACCCGAAGATATTAGTAATAGAGGGAAGACAAGAGTTTTTCTTATTGCACACTGGTAATCAGCAGATATTTGGTGATTTTTGAAATGATCTGTTTCTGATAACTGTGCCCAGTTAGCAGATTAACAAAACTAGTCACTCTGCTTAGTGTCAGTTCCAAAATCTACTGACAGCCTTAACAATGAATTATGCATATTTTATATTTTCCAAAATGTTTTTAGTTCATTTTGAGTGAATAATATGTCAAACAAATGTGCATTTAAATTTGGAAATTCTGTCACATTTGCCATCAATAAACTATTTATATAAGCATTAAACAGTATCATTCTTCTCTCTAGATATTTGAATTGGTCAGACTGGCCAACCATTACATACTAGTATGATTATAATTTTACACACAGTTCTTTGTGTAAACACAACTGTAATATTCCACCTAACCATGTTAATTAACTGAATCTGCATTTTAGTAGGGAAGTGGATATGCCAGGACTGTTGGTGGTTTGTATGTCAACCACAATTAGTGGTCACCAAGGCTGAAATACCATGGAGTGTCAGACGCCTCAGATGTGCACCTATTTATGGGGGGCCTTAGTTATCAGACCCCACATTATCATTTACAGGTGTGGTGACGATGTCTATCGAGGCTTATGGCAATGATCCCTCAGGTCAGCTTTCAACTTACCCAGAGGTAATTTTATGAACACACACACTCAGAGTGTAAGGACATCGATTTTAAAGTATATTATATGAAAGCCTGTTGCTACATATGAAAAATCAATGGACAAAAAGGTTTTTAGAGAAACCTTGCTGTTCAAAGAAAATCTCTAAAAGATTCAGTAACATGAAGATTTTTTGTTTTTGTTTTTTTGCTTGCAACAGTAAAGAAAGCTGTGATAAATTAAATGTCTGATGCAGGGTAAGCTGCAGTTCTGCAAGGATGAATGATGTCCGAAGGCATGTCTGGGTCATATTTCACCCCAAAATCAAAAGAAGAGATAAAAGAACAAATATTTTGCTATCTTTTGGAACATTAAGATTTTCTGCTTTGTGACATTATATTCGAAGACAATTAAGCAAATTCCGGTAATGCAAAATATAATAATAATAATATATTACTGTGTGCTTAAATTGCTAAATGTAAGCAATTAATGTGCTTAGGTGGGAACATAATGTTACAAAGCAAACAGTCTTAATGATGCTAAAAACAGGCCTCATTTTCTTTATGCAAAATGTTATTATATATATATATATATATATATATATATATATATATATATATATATATATATATAAAATACATTTATTTATTTATAGTTTGAAATATGAGCCAGATATATTGTCCCTGTGATTTACCTGAAAACGAATTTGGTACCTTTATCTTATGTACATAGCCCAGAATTTTTAAGGAGAGGTAGGCTACAGTGTTTTTGGTGTTGTTTGAAATTTTTGGGGAATCTCTGCATGCTTCTTTAATAAGGCATGACAATAAAGTCAGCCTGTGGACTGGTGAAGTGTATGTTTTGTATATAACCCTTCAATTTTTCTGGAATGCATGTTGAGAAATCATTACAATAAGTTCTTCTGTTGACTGTTCTGTTCTACCATTCTCATTATAAACTAGGTGCTGTGCTGTGAGTGATATGTAATGTGATGTGATCTGATCATCATAAAATTAGCCAAAATATTTAATTAAAAAAAACTTAAACGGGATAGTGAATGCGTTGAACTTTTATGAATGACAGATGTCGCAATTCTGAGTTTTCGGCTGAGTTCTGCGCCACAGATTTCGTCTGGGCTTGGTCATGGCAGACTTAATACTGTAGATACAGCCGGCAACACGTCATACACTGGGGGCATGGTTTAGAGTGGGGGGAAAGCAATAGAAGAGTGCTGTGTCTGTTGTCAACCATATGCTGGATACATGGTTTACAGTAATTGAGAAACATCAAACTGGATTCTAGACTAAAATCAGTCATCATATCATCACAACAGCAGTTCCAGCAGAAAGATAACAATGAGTTAACACCACAGAACAAGACAAGATACCTGAGAAAACTTGACATGATCAGAGTGGAGTGCTGCTTATATAGGTTTTCATGCTTTAATAAATCAAACATTTCTTGGGGGATATATTTCTCTGTACATTCGGTTAGGCGAAGTGTTTAAAATAGTATTTTTGGTAAAGTTGCTGTGAAATGTTTAGGTACACTGTACAAGGTTGTATAATGATCTCCATTAGCACTGTCTTTACTGACAAACTAACTACTCAAGTAGAACAATTAGGAAAACTGCTTATAGGTCTTGCTGTTGTTATCTTGATGCATATTATTTTTGTGTTGAATAAAATACATTTGCTCATTTTAGAATTACAATTCTTTGTGTCTTTTATTCACAGTTTTATGTAGGTCTAACAAAATGTATAATTGCCTTATAAACGTATAAACCTATTTGCATTGTCCGCTGAGGCTATAAATTGTCATTTTAAAATCATTAAACGTATTCCATTGAAGTTGTATAAGCCGCATCAAAGGATTAACTTCTTAAATTTGAGTTATTTAACGTGTACACTCATTTCATTAATCATCTGTCATATTAAAGGTATAAATAAAAGTGTTGATGTTAGTAAACAAAGCAGGTAAACATGTTTTAGATACCAACCAAATGACAAAATATTAATGTGACAATCATAAACGTAATCATCTGTCTTGAGGGCTGCTAAGAAACTGATGTGTGGCTCAAGCGATTGCAGCCACAGCTCTCTTCTTTTGGCTTAATTTTTGATTGTTGGCGGGCAATAAAAATTAGGTTTTAGTGATTTTGGCTTTGTTTGAAGTGCAAAAAACGACACAAAAGCTTTTCATCATGTTTTTCATTGTTAAAATAGCCAAATCTATTGGACATTTATCCATGTTTTTCTCATAGGAATGAATAACTATTGAAAATTTGCTTTCCCCCACGAGTGGGCAGGGCCTCCTTGCCGACTGTCTGTCATAATGGAAAGACTCACTACTGATTAGATAAGCCAAATAAGGAAAATGAGATCTGTCTATGAATGTCTGTGCTGCTGGCAGAATTTAAACAATCAGAATGATCACACTATAGATAAAACAAGAACATTTCTAATTTTCTCAAATGCTTTTTATTCAAAAAGCTTTTTGCTGAAAAATTGTGAAATTATGCCTCTTGATGATTTAATGATTTAAGCTAACCCCCTTTTTTTTCGTATCTGTTTGCCATGCCCATTAAAGGTGATTTTTGGGGCACCTCTGCGGTAAACAATAATGATTAGCAGGTAATAACCATTTAACACAGTAAAAGGGGACACCTGGCAACTGTTTTCAGTGAAGAATGAACTAAAAAAATGCTTTTTTTCTATAATAAAGTATCCAAACCTTAAACACATTGACATGCAGTGTGGACACACGTTTTCATGCGCATGACATTGTGGAATTGTTTGATTCTGTATTGTGTTCCATCTTTTGCATTGTCTGAATTTTGTTTGCATTTATTGTGGCCTTGGAACACACTTGCCTATAAGCAGTTTCTTCTGGATAAGTGCTGCTTATTAGAGTACAGCAACATGACAGTAAGAGGAAGATGGAAAGACAGTGTAATGAGGCAGAAATAGCCTAGATTCACTGGGGGGACCCAAGTGATTTATGCTCCCATGTAGCTTAAATCACATAATTTATCCCACAAAGTTGGCTTTGACTTTCTCTGTACTCTGGCCTTTGACTTACTGAATGACAGTGTGGTGTTAAAAAAGACTCCCAGCCTCTCATTTATTTTAGTGGGAAAAGCTTTCTGCAGTAATGAAGAGTCAAAACAAAACACACCCTTGACACTATGACCAAGGCTGTACACTGAAGTTTTCATCACATTTGCATTTACAAATTAGATGCATTTATGCATTAACCCATTCGTATGTGTGCAATAAGTGTCAGTTTCAACTATGAGGATGTTGCAACAAAGAACATGTACAATGAGTATGATGCATCAAACTTAAGTGGGGTGTTGGCACTAACAACATAAAAGTAAGCATACAGCCCTGAATAGAATGGACCTAAAACAGGAAGTCATGGATCAATTTTCATTTTTCAATTTTTTGACATTTAGATTAGAAACAAACATGGATAACAGGTTTTATGATTATTTGCTAATTTTCTTATTATGCAACAGCACCAAGGGAAAGAAGTTATCACAACTGAACATTTTAGTGGGCACATTTCTTAGGGATATACAGTATGGATGCCAAGCACAGCCCTACAAAAGGAAAACTGATAAATATACAAACAAATAAATAGGAAGTATATAATAAGAGACGCTCCAACATAGGGCACAACACCATTTGTGTGCATCCTGGGCGCAGAATGATGCACTTCCATCGTGCATTGGGGGGTCTCCCTTTTTTCTTTTGTGTGGGGGGTGTTGGGGTTGCGAGGGCTTGAATTGCGAAGTTACAGTGCTTGAAGCGCGTTCCAAGGTGGAGTTACAGCGAAAAGGAAAGGATCTGCTCAGATCTGTATCGGCTAAGATTCCCATCAGGTTATTCGCAAAATAGCAGTCTGGGGGGGTCACCGGTTCTGTCTCAGACCCCCTGAGCCCCCCCGTAATTCGCACCATGTGCACTTCAGTGTAACCAGAGTGCTTTGAGTTGCTTCAAAAGTGCATAACTGTAAGATTAATGGGGGTGCTTAACATGTAGTTCACATTATCCAACATTTTTGTTTGTTTGTTTTTTGTTCTGCAACAGTTTATTAAAGCAATCCGTTGTCTGTTAAACACCCCACCATAAAGAATCGCAACAGACTCCAAAAAAATTATAATTATTGTCTCTTAATCTGTCCACAGCACCTCACAAATAAACCTTTGGGCTATGCATAATAATGGGAACATTGCTTACAGCAGGCTATTTAAAGTCCGATGATAACTAAAATGTAAGTTTATTGTTGAATGTGGTGAATCTGTACACAAGAAATGCTTTGAATAATGAGGATGATTTAAGATGCAGCTTCACAAAGTTAACCATGCTGATAGTAACGCAAAGGCACAGCGCAATGTCAGCATGCTTAAACATTCAAAAAGGTTGCATCTCTCAATTCATCCCTTTAAAAGCACCACAGCTAAAAGCACCATAGCTAAAAAAAATGAGTTAGTGAAACATCCTGTCCCATTTGTAGGATGTGTACCTTCATATGACTTCTGTCTGCAAGTTCTACATCCGTCGTCTTCAGTAACACTTAGTCATTCAAATGCTCCTAAACGGCTCATTTAAGCTGCTTTTTTTGTGTGTATACGAGTATGGTAGATTGAATTCCTCTATTATATTTTGGAGTTCGTGTGTAGCCCCAGTTTCACGTGAATTGAAAGTTAATGTTCAGTCCATGATACCTGGCCAAGCACCATGCGGACACTGTATGAAAGTTGTTAAGGTGCAGTTCTTAAACTAGGTGGCAACCGCTACAGTTTGTCTAGGCAGAACAGTAAATCACTTGGTCCATGTCCACAATAAAGTTCTTTACTCTTCCCATTTGATTCATACATCAGTATCAGTGTGTGATTTTTATTTATTTATTTATTTTTTTAAGATGTACGCACACATTATGAACAAAAATCCATTAGAAATTGGACCAGATCAGCACGGAGATTAAATACAAAACTGCCGCAGAACTTAGCAACTTCGGTACATGTCTTGACATGAACAATCTTTGATTGACATTCAGTTCTGCTGACTTAAACCAATCAAATTGCAGAAATAATAGTCATGTGATTCAGAGATAATATACATGTAAGTGCAATACAGTAAATGTCCAGCGGAGGGCACCAGCATCATTAAAGCTTGGCCTTTTGTATAGCCGCACCCAAATTTAACAAATTTGTAAATAAAGAAAAGGCTGACTAGTCTTTGTTGGTGTTGGTAGGTAGGGCAGGCAGTTTAATTAGGTGAGCCACCAGCCTTGTGTAACTTCTGTCTTTGACATTTACTACAACTGTACAAACTCGCCCACCTAGTCCAGGAATGACTTTGGCCACAGTACCTATTTGCCATAGAGCTCAGGGTGATTATTGATCCATAATCATCACAACTTCAACGATCTGAAGGTTTTCAGATCCTCTTTGCCATTTTTGCCGCTGTTGCAAGTCTGGGAGGTAATGTCATATGAAACATTTCCAGAAGTTTTCAATTAGAATCTGGCTGTGACGCCATCTCCTACGACTGAGCATTTCTGATTCTGGGTAGACAACTTGTGGTAATGCAGAAGTTGGACGTCCCATAAGGAGGGAATTAGGTGTCACAGGGTCAATATCTGCTATGTCTGAGGAAACATATCCCAGTGATCTGGAGTTTAATATTCCCTCTATTTCCACAAATACTGTGTTCAGCACTTCCTCTGACACAGATTGAGAACCAAGAGAGGTACACAGTGCTGTCTTGATAGACCTAACCTCTCTCTCCCACAATCCTCCAAAATGCGGTGCATTTGGTGGGTTTAGACAGAAATGAATCTGTTGAGAAGCCAGATGCTCTTTCAAGGTTGGGTGAAGTGTATTGAAGGCATTCTGATGTTCTGTGATACCTCCTTTGAAATTTGTGCCGTGATCAGAAAGCAGTTCATATGGTTTCCCTCTGCGAGCTATGAACCTTCTTAATGACATAAGAAAGGAGTCTGTGTCAATGCTGGATAGAATTTCAATATGAACATCTTTGGTAGTAAGGCATTTTTACAGTATTCCCCAGCGTTTTTCACATCTGCGTACAAACTTAACCTGGAAGGGGCCAAAACAGTCAATGCCTGTCGAATAGAAAGCTGGACGAAACAGTCTATGGCTAGACTGGGGAAGATCCGACATCATGGGAATTTTTCACTCGCCATTTCTTATATTCAAAACAGCTGCGCTGGTGTCTTTTTACAGCCTCTCTGCCTCTTATGATCCAATATTTCCGTCTCAGTTCTGCGAACACACGCTCGGGTCCTGGATGTAACAGGAGGTTGTCATAATGTTGAATCAGAAGCTTTGCGAGAGGGTGAGCAGGCTCTAAGACAATGGGGTGGAGCTTGTTTGAGTCCAAGTGGTTACATCTGCGGAGGCGTCCACCTACTCTGACTAATTTGGCTTTGTGATCATACTCTGGGGCTAGAGTTAGAAGACGACTAGAATGCGATACAGATTTATTTACCCGAAGTTGGGCTGTTTCTTCTGGGAAGCTTTCAATTTGATCATGTCTCAAAAGTTCCAGTTCGGCTTATGAATAGTCGTCAGCAGAGAGTTCACTTGATTTGTCTGCCGCCCCGTGTAAAGAAATAGCAGTCGACTTAATCAGATCTTGAAGTGAATTGTATTGAGAGATATCTGGGATATCAGTCTGATTGGAGGTTAGAGTTCTACAAAAAGTAGAACTGCGGCGTTCTTGGATGTCATCACATACAACATCAAGTGGCTGTTTGGGCCAGTTACTAACCGGCTGAGTTAAGAACTGTGGACCTTGATTCCATCGGCTCTGCTCTAAAATTTTAGAAAGAGTGAGTCCTCTGGTAATGTCGTCTGCTGGGTTCAACTCTGAATTGACATAACGCCAGGATTTTGAGTCTGTAAGTTCTTGCATCTCAGCCACACATGTTCCGACAAACACCTTATAGTTGCATGAGTCAGACTGAAGCCAAGTCAATACAGTTGTGGAGTCAGTCCAGTATAGTTCATGATCAATCTTGATGGTCAGCTCTTTTCTCAAAGTGGCAACCAGCTGAGCACCAGTGAGGGCAGCACAGAGTTCGAGTCGCGGTATAGACTGTTGTCGCTTGGGGGCCACTGTCGATCTTGCAGCAACAAATGAAACTTGGGTCTCACCATGTTTATCACTTGTGCTGAGATATGTGATTGATCCATATGCATGCACCGATGCATCACAGAATATATGAATAGTGCATTGGCTGGCTGATAGGTCAGTATTTGCATTGGTGTAACATCTTGGGAACGTGACATAGGGCAGGTCAACCAAGCCTGAAGTAAGTCTTTGGGAAGACCTGGGTCACCCATTCCCGTTTCTTGTCCCATAAGCATTGGATAATGATTTTGGCTCTTGTTGTGAATGGAATCAAGAAGCTTAATGGGTCATACTGGCTTGCAAGGGTTTTGTAAATGTTCCTCAATGTTGGTACAGAATTTTCCTGTTGTTTGTATCTGTAACCAAGAACATCTGAAGAGCACAGCCAACGTAGGCCCAGAGTCATCTCTTGTGGGTCTGCTCCACTCTGAGTGAACCAAAGGTGACTGTTTGCAGATTTCAGCTCATCCGGGAAATGAGCGATGACTGATGGAGTGTTAGTGGCCCACTGCCTCAGTTCAAAGCCACCTTCTGATAAGAGTTTCTGCATCTTAGTTACAAGAGTTTGTGCTTCATCAACTGATGGGAAACTTTGCAGCCAGTTGTCTACATAAAAGTTGTGCTCTACTGAGGCATGTACGTCCTCTTCTGGTTTGCTGTGGTCATACACGTGTTTCTGCAAAGCAAATGTTGCGCAACAGGGGCTGCAAACTGTCCCAAAAGGCAATACCTGCCACTCATAAACAGTGGGGGTTCTTTCCTGGTCCAAGTTTCTCCATAGGAAACGGAGAAAGGGTCTGTCCTCCTGTAGCAGACCCACCTGGTGGAACATTCCTTTTACATCGCCGCTAATAGCGACGGCATGTTATCTGAAGTGCAGAAGTACTCCTAAGAGGGTTAGTCCAAGTGTAGGGCCAGGGAGGAGATGTTCATTTAGGCTTGTTCCTTTGTGCTTAAATGAGCAGTTGAAGACAATTCTGTGCTTTTCATTGTGTTGAACCATGTGGTGTGATATGTACCATGCGCAATGGCTTCTCTCTGTCTCCTCTGGTATCAGCTTCGCGATGTAGCCAGCTTTTTCAAGTTTCTGCACTTCATAAATGTACACTGATGCAAGATCTGTGTTCTGCAAAAGGTGTTTTTCTGTGCTTCTTAAATGAGCTGTTACCGCTTCTTTAGCTGATTGCAAAGGTGGAAGATTTATTTTCCAGAGGAGGGGTGTTGCATACCTTTGATTGTCTCTGACTGCCACCCTGATTGTTTTCTCCTCAAGAGTTTGCACTGCTTCTGTGTCTTGCCTTGATCTTGTGATCAGTTTTTCACTCCTATATGGGAACGTGTCCATTTGCCACAATTTCTGTACATTGTTGAAGAGTTCTGCTTCTGGTGACAAAGTGGATGTGAATAGACACTGCTGTGGTGAGAGCTGACTGGCAAGGAACTTTGAGGGGCCCTGCAAAGTCCACCCAAGTTGGGGAATAGGCAGACCTTGCAGGTGTCTGTATTTCTTCTGCAGCAACTTAACAGGGTAAGTGTGTTTTGCGAGGCTCAGTTCTTTGGCTGTGAAAGCTCTTTCAATGGTGAAGGGTTTGGTCAGCTGAGATACAGAAGCCACTGAGAATGAAACAGCCACCCCATGAGCGACCCGTATGTCTTGTCTCACAGTACGGAGGGCTATATCTTCAGATAGTCCTTGAAGATCAAGTTGCTGTGCTGCTTCATACAGTAACATTGTACTCTCTGAACAAGTTCCTTCTCACCATTTCTCAAGATCACTCGGCTGACCTTCAGAAGAACTTTACTGCTTGCAGTTGGTCTGTCCAGATACAGAGTCTCCACTTCTGAGTTCACAAGACAACTGTTCTCTGCTGAAGCTAGTGTTCCATGTTTCATTTTGGCATTGAAGTCGTGCATTATTTCTAAATGTCTCTTGTCACATTTTTTGCATTTGGCTTTAAGATTACATTGTGAGATCTGGTGATCACGGCCGCATTTAAAGCACTTCTGATTTGACTTCAGCCAGGACTCCACTTGATCTTGATTCAGCAGTTTGAAGTTAGCGCACTGAAATAATGCTGCACAGTGTTGCAAAAGGGGCAGTACTTTTTCGATTTCTCCTTCTTGACTGCTGTAGCACTTGCCTGTTTACCCTGTTCACCACCATGTAAGACAGTAGCAAATCGTTGAACTAGCTTTGAGTTCCTTTGCTGGTCTCTCTGCGGCTGAGAGTAGGCTCTGCTTGAATTACTAGCATACTGTGACTCGTCCTCTTGTATTCTGAGTTGTATTTGAGCCAGTCACTGAGTTCTAGCAGTGTTGGAACTGGTATTTGAATGGGGTTAACAAACCTTCTGAAGTTTTCTTTAAGGTCATGAGGCAGTTTGGCAAGAAGACGTGAAACATGTGACCCACATTTGAATTCTGTCCATCCTTTAGCTCCAAGTTGGTCCAGCATTCCAACTAATGCGCGCATTTTGAGGGCAAACAGTCTAAAAGATTTAATGTCTCCACTCTTGATTTTTGGGAAATCAATCAATTCTGCAATTCTTTGTAGTGCGAGTTGATGTGGTTGCCCATAAAGTGCTGTTAGAGACCTCATAGTATTGGTATATGGGTACCTGCTGTTGACATACGAGTCTGCAATGAGCAAGGCATTCTCCTGTTTCAGATGATCAACCAGTATTTGGAACTTGAAACGTTCTGTGGCCTCAACAGGTAGCAAATTCTCCAGTGCAATTTTGAGTTGTGTAAACTCTCTGGGATCCTCATTGGAAAAATTAGGAATGGTGGGGATGGGGCCTCTGTAGGAGGGCTCTACATGAGGATATGGAGGAGAAGGAGGACGCACTGGGTGGTATGGCTGATATGTCTCTGGCTGAGCGTAATCTGCACACTGTTGTGGGGTCAAGAATCTTGATTTATCTGCATGAATAGGAGCTGATCGATCATAGTAGTCTGAGTGTCTCTCATAGCGTGCATGATGAGCTAGTGTATCCCTTGAAGTAAGTCTCTCATCTTGATAGACTGGACTTGTAGTCGAATAACCATGATAAGGTTGATGATAACCTTGTGGTTCACTGGAAGGGAAATAGCTGACAGGTCTGCGGTTTAAATTACGATCTGTATAAGTCCCATAAGTAGCTGCTGTCTCTTGGCTGTAGTCCTGAGGCATAAACTGAACAGCTGCGGAAGATTGGCTGCGATCTCTTTGGTCAGTGGACAGATAGTTATGGCCTCTGTGATTCATGTTGTAGTAACCTACGGGGTCTGTCTATATGCCTAATGCCAAATTGAGGATATGTAACATCTTCTTGATGAGCTAGATTAAGCTGGGCTTAATCTAGCTGAAGTTAGCTGATTTGCAGAGTTTGGTAATCTCAGTTCTCCTAGGTTGTCAGTGAGATAGTCAATCTCTTTGTGACTGACTGAGTGAGAATGCAGAGGGTCTCCTTGTAAATCTATAGGCAGTTCCCTTATGGGCTGAGGAAGATCGTCTTGATCTCTAGGCAGAACTGGCCTGCCCTCAGTGGCTGCTGTATATGGGCTTGAGGCGAGAACTCTCTGATCTGTATCAATTATTTGCCTTGGAGAAGTCCGAGTACGGGGCCTTGGCTGTGGCAAACCTTGATATATCTCCACAAATGAGCTCCTTTCACTTGATCCAGTGCTCGTAAATTTCGTTGGTTCTGGTCCGCTTCCAGTACTTGAGAACTCTTTAAATGCAGGCCTTTTAACTGGTGCAGGTCCAGTGGCACCATTTATTGGCTGTTCATCATCAGAATTAATTGGCTGACGTGGCACCATATAATCAACATAAAAGTCATCTAAGTATCTTGGTGGGATGACTTGTCGATGTGGTCGAACCACTGGTAAATCTGGCATAGCCTGTCTTTCCATTCTGGACATGGTGATGCTGTAGTAGCTGTCTGATCCGGCTCGAAGGACTAAATTTTGTATGAAAGTTGTTAAGGTGCAGTTCTTAAACTAGGTGGCAACCGCTACAGATTGTCTAGGCAGAACAATAAATCACTTGGCCCATGTCCACAATAAAGTTCTTTACTGTTCCCATTTGATTCATACATCAGTATCAGTGTGTGATTTTTTTTTTTGTTTAAGATTTACGCACACAGTATGAACAAAAATCTGTTACAAATTGGACCAGATCAGCACGGAGATCAATACAAAACTGCCGCTGAATTTAGCAACTTCGGTAAATGTCTGGACATGAACAGTCTTTGATTGACATTCAGTTCTGCTGACTTAAACCAATCAAATTACAGAAATAATAGTCATGTGATTCAGAGATAATATACATGTAAGTGCAATACAATAAATGTCCAGCGGAGGGCACCAGCATCATTAAAGCTTGCCCTTTTGTACAGACACCATCTGTAACCATAGTAACAGCTGCAATAACCACCCAGGCACAAGCATGAGATTTTCACATTTAGAAAACTTATTATTATTATTATAATTATGTGTAATTGCAACATCCCTTACTGTAGATTACAGTGAAGGAAAGATCTGTCCTCTGGTTTTCACTAGAGAGCATGTCAGCTCTTGGTTTGTTGTAAACTGCATGGACCCAAGAGTTGTACTTGAGGCACTCTCTCCTTAGTAAAGCAGAACTTGATTGCTTTTCCCAGATAGGGCAACAGAGAGGGAGATATTGTCTCCACTGAGGTAGAGTGTTGATAGATCTATCCCCTGGGATGTTCGAGAATGTGTCCTAACATTATCGTGAATCTGTCTCATCAGTCTTATCCTTGTGGAGATGGTAAACAAAAAAAATGTGCCGTTGGCCACAATTGATTTATTGAATAAATAATTGAATTGAATTATTTTAGACAAAAGCTATGATATTCACCATGTTGTTAGTCAATATGAAATAAAAATTACCCTATTTCTTAATGCATGTTCCTGGTCTTAACGTGCATGATTTATCAGTCTGTGTTATTCAAAAAAAAATAAAAAATAAAATGTTGGTTTATTCAATTCATATTTAGGATCGAACTTGTTATCAGTACAGGGCTGCACTGTTCTTTTGTCTTTGGGATAAAAGCCTAAATAACAGTGGTTGACATAACATGAAAGGTCAACAATATTACTTGTTATCTGGTTCAGGCCCAAGGCTGATTTTAGGGAGGACATGTGAACCAGTGTCTGTAAACAGATTAAAAACTCTTACAGTCAACAATAAAACTCTTGTGCAGCTTATTTATGTCAAACTAAACTTTTAAAGAAAGATGAGATTTCTGCTTGAATTATTGGACTTTTGAACTGTTTGGTCAGAGGTTGTGAAAAACAGATGTTTCCTCCTTTATTGGGGTTTAAGTAGTCACAAGACCTTAAAATACATCTAGACATACCCTTGTGTTTCCTAACTAAATGTCAGAGTTGGAGTAACTCGCTGTCCTGCATGTTTCTACTGAAGAAAATATGGTACTATTACATTTTACATTTGACTGAATTTAAATTTGAGTAGTCCCACCACCAACTTTGTCTGGAATGTGGCATAAGAATTGTAAACGAAGACTGTGATGCATCATGTTTTCTTTCTTTTTTTGGCAATTTCATAGTAACATAACATTCTTTATATCATTGGAGAGTGAGCAGGTTCTGAAAGAGGTTCACAGATACCCCAGATGAGCATGGACACCCCCTTACAGAAATCAAGTAAAATACATTATTTTCACTTGTAAATGAGCTTTACAGCAAACTCTTCATTGTTGCCACAGGTTTGTCACAGAAGTGTTTGCCAGTACCGGCATATTGTCCATTGTTGCCAAAGGTTTGCTGCAGGTTCACCACTACCAGTGAAGAGCTGCAAACTTCTGGCAAACATTTGCGGGAAATCGCAAGCTCACTTGCATGTGAAAGAGGCAAATTTGCAGCAAGTTTGCCAGAACTCTAGATTTTATAGTTGTGGTTACATTCATTGATCAACATAGATGCACAAAGAGAGTAATGAGGATCAAAGCTCTCTCATCACAAGATCCACTGTGATCCTCAAGGGGCATGGTGGTGTGCATGGTTATATCTATATAATTAAAATGTAACAGCATGAACCCAACATTTTCAGAAGAGATTTGTTGGGCCATGTACCAACTGTCCTAATTATCTGTCCTAATAAAAAATAAAAAATAAACTAAACTGCTGCTTTTTATTAGAAACCAACATCCAGTCTGTGCAGTTAAGCACATATGCAGGTGAGGACATACACGTACAGGAAAGGAGTTCCTATGGGTGTTCCCTGATCTCCAGCCCTTTTCCTCTGACAATCTGCTATGGGAATGTGAGGACTGGAAGGGGGCTGTGATGAGACACACAGGCTGATGTGGGTAATTTCCTGTTATACTGCCCTCTCACTTCATTTTTCCTCATGCAGGATTACAGATACCAATGCGAGCTGTCATATGCTAACCTTGGATTCCAGAGAAGGGGAGCAGGAGGGAAAGAGAGAGAGAGAGAGGGGGGAGGGGGGGTGAAGCGAGAGAGGGTGGGAGCAATGTCAACATCTTTGGTTCCAGCACAGTCAGCTGAAATCCAGGCTCCGACTCAGAACTCAGCACTCAGATCGCTTTTAACAGAAAGAATCGTTTTTCTCTGGTATACTCACTAACTCGGCTCTGAATAAAAAGGTGAAGTGAGAAATTTAAATGCCGCTTGGAAACATTCTTGACAGTGAATATGGCAAGGATGATATATCTTAAAGGGCTACTGTCTGGAGTGGGTGAGTACTTAACATCCTTCTGTCTGATCACTCTGTTGATGGCTGTTATTGGAAAAAGCATGCAGACTTTTAATGAGAATGTTTCACTGGTACTGTAGTTTTAGGGTTGTACTTTTTTTTTTCTTTTGAAATAAACATTTGAAAAGCTCTCGTGGGGTTGCTTGTCAGGGAACATCAGCACATGTTTGGCAGCACATGGATTGTGTTGAAGACATTGCCTCATTTCTATTGTAGATTATAATCCCAAGAGTGTAAATGAGTAAGCAGATTCTTTGTCACTTTTTTTCAGTGTCTACACTGTGGATATCTGATGGTTGTGCATTTAACAGTTAATGACTCTTTCCAGATCTAATGCTTATCTTTAGTGCATCTAAGGCACTTTACATATGGATTTGTCAAGAGAGTTGGCTCTGTCCGGTATCTGTGACAGCACTATGTCTGACATATCTGTCCCTGTGGGGAATTCTGGGATATTAATTTGGTTTAGGGAGGGTGGAATGTTGAGAATTAAGGGTGGGATGGACATAATTCTGGGAGTGAGTTTATTCTAGAATGGGGCTGTGAATTATTGCTCTTAAAAGGGTTTAAGCCCCCCTTTTGGCCCATAAGTCTTCAGCATCTTATCATCTACTGTGAGACACATCACTGAGCAAAATAAACCTTCCTAATGAGAGATGCTGACCTCCCTCCCCCAAAGGAGAATATGACATGGCCTAGAAACTAGCATCCTTAATACAACTGAAAAAGACCAAATGTTAGCATGTACTACCTTTTAATGTTTTATTTTATTTTTATTTATTTTTTTGCTTTTTTAAAAGAGTAGCTGGACTCTGCTCAGAGTAACTTTACACTTCTGCTCCCTGGTTAGAGCTTTTGGTCTGTCATAAATCTTTGAGCCATATGTTAAAGAAAGCTGAGAGCACACATCACAACTTTTTAATCAAATAAACCGCACGATGCATCATTCTAGTGTTGATTCCCAGGCGTCATGGACACTCCGACTGCTCTTGGTTGTCAGTGCCCTCCCTGGAAGAACTGACCTTGGCTATGCTTCACAGCCTATTCATTGTTCTTCTACCTTGCAAACAGCTTTACCTTGCAAAGTATGTTTGGCTAATCATGTGCACACTGAGTGGAGCCAAGTGATGTGGGACAGACTGTGAGTGTGAGAACAATAATGAAAGATGAGGAAGGGGCCAATGTCACAGCCGTCACCTCCTACGCATGTTCTTCTTCTGTCTCATTTAATATTGATGCAAAAGCTCCAGTGCTCACACTGGAATATACAGAGAGAGCTAATATAAAGCTAGAATTATCAAATCAAATCAAATCACTTTATTGTCACACAGCCATATACACAAGTGCAATGGTGTGTGAAATTCTTGGGTGCAGTTCCGATCAACATAGCAGTAGTGACAGTGATGAGACAGTACCAATTTACAATAACATCAAATTAACACAGCACAATTTAAACATCTGATATACACATAATTACACACAACAATATACAAATAATAACATACACTGTACAGTATACAATACGCACTCTATAGATACACATTATTCAGTAAAAATAAAAAATAGAAATATATAAAAAAAAGTATTATATATAGAATGTACAGTATTATACTGTATTGACATTCAGGCTGTCAGTTGATAGTCTGTTGTTAAGAGAGAATATAATATAATAATAATATAATTTATGACAGTCTGGTGTGAGATATAAGAGTAAGAGTAATAAAGTGCAGTGCTGATATATTTTGATTGTGGGAGATCAAGAGTTCAGAAGTCTGATTGCTTGGGGGAAGAAGCTGTCATGAAGTTGGCTGGTGCGGGTCCTGATGCTGCGATACCGCCTGCCTGATGGTAGCAGTGAGAACAGCCCATTGCTCGGGTGGCTGGAGTCTCTGATGATCCTCCGAGCTTTTTTCACACACCGCCTTGTATATATTTCCTGGAGGGAGGGAAGCTCACCTCCGATGATGTGTCTGGCAGTTCGCACCACCCTTTGCAGTGCTTTGCGGTTGTGGGCGGTGCTAATGCCATACCAGGCGGAGATGCAGCCAGTCAGGATGCTCTGTACAGTGCAGGTGTAGAACCGTGTGAGGATGTGGCGGTTCATTCCTCAGCCGTCTCAGGAAGAAGAGGCGCTGATGAGCCTTCTTCACAACGACTTCAGTGTGGATGGACCATGTGAGTTCTCAGTGATGTGGACACCCAGGAACTTGAAGCTGCTGACTCTCTCCACCGGTGCTCTATTGATGGTGATGATACTGTGTTCTCTGTCTTTTCTTCTGAAGTCCACCACAGGCTCCTTTGTCTTACTGACATTGAGGGAGAGGTTGTGCTCCTGACACCAGTGTGTCAGAGTGTGCACCTCCTCTCTGTAGGCTGTTTCATCATTGTCAGTGATCAGACCTACCACCGTCGTGTCATCAGCAAACTTAATGATGGCATTGGAGCTGTGTGTTGCCACACAGTCATGTGTATACAAGGAATACAGTAGTGCGCTGAGAACACAGCCCTGCGGGGCTCCAGTGTTGAGGGTCAGTGATTAGGAGATGTTGCTGCCCATTCTAACCACCTGGCATCTGCTTGACAGGAGGTCCAGGATCCAGCTGCACAGCGAGCTGTTTAAGCCCAGAGCCCGGAGTTTCTCATCTAGCTTGGAGGGCACTATGGTGTTGAATGCTGAGCTGTAGTCTACAAACAGCATTCTCACATAAGTGTTCTTTTTTTCCAGGTGGGAGAGAGCAATGTGTATTGTAGATGCAATGGCATCATCAATGGAGCGGTTGTTGCGGTAAGCAAATTGCAATGGGTCTATAGATACATCTGCTCTGTGCTGCCTCTAATCTCTGATTAGTCTCTCAAAGCATTTGCTGATGATTGGGGTCAGAGCAACAGAACGCCAGTCATTTAAGCAAGTTATTTTTGATTGTTTTGGAACAGGCACAATGGTGGATGTTTTAAAGCATGTAGGGACTACAGACAAAGAGAGGGAAAGGTTGAAAATGTCCGTAAAATCACCAGCCAGCTGGTTCGCGCACGCTCTGATGACATGGCCCGGAATGCCGTCTGGGCCCGCGGCTTTGCGGATATTCACCCGTCGGAAGGATCGGGTTACATCCGCTACAGAGATGGAGAGTGAACTAACCTCTGTAGCTTCAGCCGCGAGAGCTCTCTCCGCGAGGGCGGTGTTATTTCCCTCAAAACGAGCATAAAAAGTATTTAGCTCATCCGGGAGAGAGGCAGCGGTGTTCATGGCAGAGTTTTTATTCCCTTTAAAGTCTGTGATGATGTTAATTCCCTGCCACATGCTTCTAGAGTTGGTGGTGTTAAACTGTCCTTCAATCTTGCTCCTGTACTGGCGTTTTGCGGTTCTGAGTTTTTCGGAGGGCATAACTGGCTTGTTTATGCTCCTTCGCGTTCCCGGAATTAAAAGCAGAGGTCCGCACATTAAGTGCCGTGAGAACATTGTTATTTATCCATGGTTTCTGATTCAGATAGATCCTTATTGTTCTGGTCGGAACCATGTCCTCCACGCACTTTTTGATGAAACACATTACGCTATCAGCGTAAAGTTCGATGTCATCATCAGTTCGTGTGATCATGTGTTCGTGTGATCAAAACAGTCTTGTAGCATGGAATCTGATTGGTCCGACCAGCACTGGATCGTTTTGAGGGCGGGTGCTTCCTGTTTCAGTTTTTGCCTGTAAGCAGGCAGAAGCAGAACGGAAGAGTGATCCGATTTGCCAAATGGTGGGTGGGGGAGGGATTTGTAGCCATCCCGGAAGGGAGAGTAGCAATGGTCCAAAACCTGGTCCCCTCGTGTGTTGAAACTAATGTGCTGGTGGTATTTTGGTGCGACTGATTTTAAACTGGCTTTATTAAAGTCCCCGGTCACAATGAATGCGGCCTCAGGGTGCGCGGTTTCCTGCTCACTTATACTCCCATACAGTTCCTTGAGTGCCCGGTCTGTGTCGGCTTGTGGGGGGATGTACACAGCTGTGATAATGACCGCTGTGAATTCTCTCGGTAGCCAGAATGGTCGATACAGAAGCATGAGGAATTCCAGATCAGGAGAGCAGAAAGACTTGATAGAATGTACGTTCCTCTGATCACACCAGGATTTGTTGATCATAAACAAAACATCATAAAACAGGTCTTTCGCTCTGTCCGCTCGGTGCACGGAGAACCCCGTGGGTTCAATGGCTGAGTCTGGAATATCCGCAGACATCCAAGTTTCCGTAAGGCAGATAATGCAGCAGTCCCTTGTATCTCGTTGGAAAGAGATCCGCGCTTTCAGCTCGCAGAGCTTGTTATCCAGAGACTGAACATTTGCCAGTAGAATACTGGGTAGCGGGGGTCGATTTGCGCGGTGTCTTACTCTGATGAGAACACCGGCTCTGTTTCCCCTTTTCCTTTTGCGTTTCCGCGGCTGTGCTGCCCAGACAAAGGGCTCCGCTTGCGTGTTTGTAAACAGCGGGTCGGCATTGAGAAATTTGAAGTCCGGTTTACGGTGTGAAATTGCTGAACCAATGTCCAAAAGTGTTTGTCTGTCGTAGACAATAAGGCAGACAACATCTAAGACAAAAAACATAAGAATTGTGACCAAAACAAACAAAACACTACTATGTTGTGTCGGAGCTCGCAACGCAGCAGCCATACTCGGCGCCATCGTGAGTTTGGGAGTTCTGATACAACAACTCCCACCACCAACAACTGATATTAGCGATTATACAACAGTTAGTTTCTGTCCTCAAATCTGATTGGATGAGAGACGTTCCAGAGTCCTGATGTTTCAGAACAGCAGCACTCAGACACTTTACTGTTTTCTCCGCTTGTGTTCGTGGCATTCTAAACTAAAATGTAAGAGCAGTGTGGATGTGTAAAAGCAGATAGATGTGTCTTTTCATTTATCCCTGTGACATTAAAGATTTTAGCCAGCATGTGGTGACAAAAGACCATTTTTAAGTGTTGTGAGCCAGTTGAGTTGAATCAGCACTGTTAGTTATTGAGCAGTTTCTCTGATGTCATCGGCATTGTCTCTCAGTCCATGATCGCTCAGATCACTACAACACTACAGATGGGAAATAGAGTTAAACTAACAGCTTCAGTGTTCAGGCTTATCCCAGCTGAGAGACACAACAGGCCGAGTAATCACACATACTTTTTATGTGTGATTGGGGGGTGATGTAAAAATTCAACATGGTGGAGGAGAACATGGTTTCTAAATTGAATGACTTTTGCACACTGGCTACCTTGAAATACTCAGGGAGGATGGCTATTTATACACTGAGAAAATAGGATGTATTTGACCAAAATTCCATTATCTTCAGCAAGCTGACAAACACTACAGCTGAGGAATAGTGTTAAACAGCTTCAGCTTTACTGTTCATTACTGCTTAGGAGTTGCGACAGACTCAGGTAATCGCACATGCTCAATCGCTCTATCTCTCTCATGCGTACACACACACACACACACACACACACACACACACACACAATAACTTGTTACAAACAGCCCAAGCCATTGTTATAGTTCTAAAGTGATGTTTTCTAATTAGTAACGGAGGCTTGGACACATCTTTTGAACTATCAATGGCAATCCTGATCCGTAGTGTAAGAAAGTAGTTCCATGCACAAGTGCATTGAACTGTTGTATAAAAGCAATATCACACTCGCAATCTTGCTGTATGTCCTTAAATCAGCACTGCTGTGATTACCTGTGGCCTTGTGACTGTGGTATATAGTGATATATATTTAATCTTTATTTAAATGATCGATATTATTTTCCTCTATTATTTAGTTATCACCATACAACTAGGGCAGATAGCATTTGGGTGACTTTCGCACAATATCACCATAGCATGGCTAAGCCATAAACTTATTTCTTGGACAATCCCACTGTAAATACTTGGAGATAACTACCATGCAGGCTTGCTCCTTGTTAGGATTGGACCAACTCCAGTTACCAGTTCTGAGCCATAATCTTTAAACTACAACTCCCCTGTAATTGTAGTAGTAATAATAACAGTGACCCATAGATTCTGATCATGGTTAGTTAATGTTATTGAGTAGCACCCTTGAAAATCTATTCCGGTTTCAGTAATGAATATTTCTGGAAGTATTGCTGACATGGCTATTTTAAAAGTTTTTATTCCATCTTGCATACTAGCTATAAAAGTCTGACACCACATTTCAGGAATATCCATGATCTTAAGGACCTGTGTATTCTTTTATGCAGCTGTTCACCTTTCAACTTGCTGAGATAGTTAGCATTCTGTTAGTTGAGTGCTGGACAGTGCCAGAGGATCCAAATCATAAAATTCTTAATGGGTGCTACACAAGATCAGACAACAGGGACAAGTAATGGTAATCCTTCAGAGCCGGTCTGTTTCAAAATGTGACCACTTCACACAAGTCAAAATGAGACATGTTTTGATCACCTGCATTCACCAAAGTGTTGGGTTGCTGTAACTGTCAGCAACCTTGGATGTATGTGTAGTTGACATTCAACTTTTGAAACAATGTTTGAGTTCCATTTCCAGAACAAAGACTGGCCTGGTCTTTGTTCCAAAATGCTACAGTGCTTGATGTTAATGAATCATACCTTGGTGATTTTTTTAAAATTCAAAGTGTGCCACCAGTGGGATTTTGACCAAACAGTAGTACAGTCCACACTAGGCATGTAATGCTATACAGATTCCACGATATGATGTGATTCGATACAGTAGCCTCACAATACTATAAGATTTAAAAAAGTCCACAAATGTTTTGCTTAAACTTACTGAAAGATTCAACATAAACTAAAGGGATTTTAAATCTTAAATGACACAACAGTGTCTAAAATTTGCAATGAAAAGCTCTAAAATAAGAGCTCTATTATAAAGCAACTTGAGAAATGCTGTGCTGTTGTTCAACAGATTGTGATGAGAAACACTCCATTTAAAACAAATAATAATAATTGTTTGTCTACATTTTTATTTGTAAAGCACTTTTCACATTGTTTCAAAGCAGATTTATAGGAAATCATGCCTTAATATGAGCAAGCCAAAGGTGACTGTGGCAAGGAAGAAACTATTTTTCAGTTTTAGTTTGTGGAGAAAAGAAAATCTTGAGAGGAACAAAATTCAGCTTTGGAGCTCATCCTCCTCTAGATTTATGATAAATTATACAGTATACAGTATGCCAATATTATTTAGCAGTTTAACCCTCTGGGGTCTGAGGGTGTTTTGGGCCCTGGAGAAGTTTTGACATGCCTTGACATTTGTGCATTTTTCAGTTGCTTAAAAACATATTAATGGTTAAAGTCTGATAACATTGTATTCAGCACAAACTGGGCTACAATAATATGTGAACAACATGTATGTACATGTTTGTATTTTTGAGAAAATAACGTTTATGCGTGGTTTTTGAAAAAAACAAAAAATTTAAGTCATACATACTAAACATTTGTTCACAAGACTTTTGAGAACTGGAGTTTTTGCTACAAAAATGATGTGAAACCATCCTGATCACTCATTCATACAAAACAATATAGAAATTTAACTTTTGTAAGACACTTTTAGTGTTAGAAAGGCCATATGCGAGGAGGCGTGGATGATCATGAATATTGATGTGATTGACACCTGAGGAGACAAAGAGGGGAGGGGAGGGGTCCCCTGAGAGAGAATGAATGTGAGGAGACTTGATGATTGAATGTGTTATCTGACTATACATTTACTTTACATAAAGACTTAAAAACTTTAGACCTACACTACCGATTAAATGTTTATAGATCTGTAAGATTTTTTTAAATGTTTTTAAAAGAAGTCTCACCAAGGCTGCATTTATTTGATCCAAAATAACAGCAAAAACAGTGATATTGTGAAATATTTTTACAATTTAAAATAACATTTCTATTTGAATATATTGTAAAATGCAATTTATTCCTGTGATCAAAGCTGAATTTTCAGCATCATTACTGCAGTCTTCAGTGTCACATGATCTTCAGAAATCATTCTAATATGCTGATTTTCTAATATGGGCATATTTACAGCACATTTTACACATTTACACCCAAACAGATATTTGCAAGCACAAGCTTTGTTGATGATAATGAGGCAGAATAAACACTAGTTAAAATATAATCTAAACATTCATATTATTTTCACATTATCATATTATATATCATATTTATATCATAGAGCATACAATTTAAATACCTGCTTTAGCTGAAACAACATTTAAATGTAACTAAAACGTGCCTATTAGGACATATTTCAAATTTCAATACCCTGAATCCTGGCTGGCAAGTCTGGAAATAGTCCAACTAGTAAAATATGTACGTTTATATAAAATAGCATGTCAACTACTGTAAGTAAAACTAAATGACTTACTCATCCTGAACTGTATTCTTGGCTGGTTCAAATCACTCTTCAAAATGTAAACGTTCATCGGAGTCCCGTTCTTCTTCTGAGGAAAATGTGAACTCTTCGTCACTATCCAGGAACATCTGTAGAGCTTCCTCACCTATGTAGCATGCCATCTTCCAAACGTGCAGGAAAGTGAATGAATCTGGTGATGAAACTTGATGTTTTTTAAGGCATTTAAATATTTGCATAGACCGCCTCAGCATATTACTGTATGAATAGCGCGCTGTGTTGGTGGGTGGGTGTTGTTGGTGGATCACATTAGCGATAATGAGCTGAGCCAGGAGAAACTATACATTGCTTTGTTTCATACAGTTTACATTGCAGGAGAATATTTGTTTTAAATTTGAATTGTTTTATTTAAAAGTAGACATTTTGATCTTTCTTTAGACATATGTTTCATGTTTGTGTGATAAGTATTCGTGGAGTTTCACTTCATTTTTGTGACATGTTTCAGAAAGATGCTTGCGGAGACAGAGACGGCTGAAAGCGCACCCTGTTTATTTTCTTTATTTTACAAAAGCACAAGGTTTTGTTGTTATTGTGAGTGTACACAAATAAAAGTAGACCCTTTATAGTTTCTAATGAAGTCTTAACACTTATCTGTATGCCCAAAAATGATGGAGTATTTGAAGTTGTTTCCACTGTTATGCGGAAAAAATCCAGCAGGACGCGCCGGCGCCAAACACCTTTCCCGCCATTCTCAACGTCCCTTACTTTGCCCATTTTTGAAAAAGCTGGTTTTTGATAGCTATCGGCATATTTCTGTGCATGTTAACATCCTCAGTTTCGGCTAGGAGAGGCTGTCTCTTATGCAGAAGTTAGGCTAACTTGCTGCTGGTGTGTTTTTGCCATACGTTTTTTGCGAGTTCCACGGATTTGCATGGTGATGTGATAGTTGCATTGGGACATGACACTGTTGTTTGGCAAACACAGCTGTAATGCTTCAGTCTACTTCGAATCAGTGTTTGACTCTAGATCTCAACACGACCATCTAGACTAGCTTTCTAGCAGGCAGATCCGGGTATCATTGCGAGATGCTGCTCCGTTCTCCTTTGTGAGTGTGAGAGCTCAGTGCTGCTGCTCAGGGGAGGAATCTATTTTCGCTCTTAATGATGCATTGCTTGGTTGTAAACACTTATTAAGCAGTAGCCCTATTAGCACTACTAGTTATGTAGTTATTTACTGTATACTGCTTATTGAACAATACATCCATGCATTGAATGGAGAGCGTTGTATTGTATGATACAATTCAATTGTTTTTACATCCCTAGTCCAGACCACAAGATTCTCCAGGATTTGATGGAGGGCACAGTGGGTGACCAGATTTCTCTCACAGCCCCAGTGAGTACATTTACACGGGCAGTTATAATCGATCTACCATGGGTTTTTGCATTGTCAAGCTACAGTCTTAATCTCTCTGTCACACCATGCACAGTCAAATCGTTGAAGAAAGTACGTCAGCTGAGGAGGTGACATAGATGTTTTCTGGTTGACCTTTTGCATTATAGTAGCGCATCGAAGAAGTCAGCTACAGCAAACCCACACAGCAGCCACAACAACATGGAAAGCTTTACAGCCACATGCATTTCTTAAATTCTTTACGTGTTGATTTTGGTGGAGATCTGATGTACGTTATCTTTTGTGTTTATGGTGATGTCTGAAGGAAGAAGACGATACTATATGATCCTGGATTGTTCACTTGGACATTATCAGTCTTAACTCTTGTTGTAAAGCTTAATCAAAACATTTAGACTGAGGAGAGATGTCGTCAATAAATAGACGATTAAGAAAATATATGGTTTGTTTATATTTTCCTTGCAATCGCTGGTATTTCTTGTGTGAATACTTAAACAGTTCTGTATCTGTTCTTGTCATTTGCTTCAGACTGCATATTCAATAAATACCATGCTTTCTGCCTCATTCTATGAATGGAATCCACATGAGATCAGTAAAATAAGCTGTTATAACCCCTCGATGGTACTTGGAAGTAAGATATGCACAGTAAATAATGTGTTATTTGTAATGTTTACATCCTGAATTAATAGCACTAATGCTAGCATGCTAACCTTGGCCATAGTATGCATCTGTTACACTTTGTTATTATATGTAATGATGGAATGTGTGAAAATAGTCAACTTAAGGTCATGAATTTTTTTATTTATTTTTTTATTATTATACTTGTTTTATTAAAGAAAGACAGATATTGCTACTGCAAAGATCGGTGTTGGGTGATATGATTGTATCAATGGACAAAAGAATAGTAATTAGAGGCACATCAATGTCACAGGTGTGAATGGTTTACAGACAACTGATCCATCCAAAAACAAACATTTCTAGCATTCGGCATGTGTCTTTTCCATTAAAAAAAAAATCCAGATTTTCCATTAAAAAAATAATTAAAAGGTACACTATATTGCCAAAAGTATTCGCTCACCCATCCAAATAATTGAATTCAGGTGTTCCAATCACTTCCATTGCGACAGGTGTATAAAATGAAGCACCTAGGCATGCAGACTGCTTCTACAAACATTTGTGAAAGAATGGGCCGCTCTCAGGAGCTCAGTGAATTCCAGCGTGGTACTGTGATAGGATGCCACCTGTGCAACAAGTCCAGTCGTGAAATTTCCTCGCTACTAAATATTCCACAGTCAACTGTCAGTGGTATTATAACAAAGTGGAAGCGATTGGGAATGACAGCAACTCAGCCACGAAGTGGTAGGCCACATAAAATGACAGAGCGGGGTCAGCGGATGCTGAGGCGCATAGTACGCAGAGGTCGCCAACTTTCTGCAGAGTCAGTCGCTACAGACCTCCAAAGTTCATGTGGCCTTCAGATTAGCTCAAGAACAGTGCATAGAGAGCTTCATGGAATGGGTTTCCATGGCCGAGCAGCTGCATCCAAGCCATACATCACCAAGTGCAATGCAAAGCGTCGGATGCAGTGGTGTAAAGCACGCCTCCACTGGACTCTAGAGCAGTGGAGACGCGTTCTCTGGAGTGACGAATCACGCTTCTCCATCTGGCAATCTGATGGACGAGTCTGTGTTTGGCGGTTGCCAGGAGAACGGTACTTGTCTGACTGCATTGTGCCAACTGTGAAGTTTGGTGGAGGGGGATTATGGTGTGGGGTTGTTTTTCAGGAGCTGGGCTTGGCCCCTTAGTTCCAGTGAAAGGAACTCTGAATGCTTCAGCATACCAAGAGATTTTGGACAATTCCATGCTCCCAACTTTGTGGGAACAGTTTGGGGATGGCCCCTTCCTGTTCCAACATGACTGCGCACCAGTGCACAAAGCAAGGTCCATAAAGACATGGATGAGCGAGTTTGGTGTGGAAGAACTTGACAGGTCTGCACAGAGTCCTGACCTCAACCCGATAGGGCACCTTTGGGATGAATTAGAGCGAAGACTGCGAGCCAGGCCTTCTCGTCCAACATCAGTGTCTGACCTCACAAATGCGCTTCTGGAAGAATGGTCAGAAATTCCCATAAACACACTCCTAAACCTTGTGGAAAGCCTTCCCAGAAGAGTTGAAGCTGTTATAGCTGCAAAGGGTGGGCCAACGTCATATTAAACCCTATGGATTAAGAATGGGATGTCACTTAAGTTCATATGCGTCTAAAGGCAGATGAGCGAATACTTTTGGCAATATAGTGTATGTTCCAAATGAACCCCCCATACCGTTCAGCCCTCCAAAGCTCTCACAGTGGATGGTTAAGTCTTTAAAGGGAATAGGGCATAGGGACAATCTAGAGTTCTTGCAAACTAGCTGCAAACTTGCCACAAATTTGCGGAAAATTTGCCACTCATTATTTTCACATGCAAATGAGCTTGTGATTCACTGCAGATGTTTTACAGTAGTTTGCACCACTTCATCAGTAGTGGTGAACATGCAGCAATCATTTGGCTACAATGGACAATTCAGCCTGATCTCATTAATATACGTAGCTATTTGTACGTTTTAGATGCTTTCAAACATACAAGTTTGTATGTTTGGATAGACACTAAAACCTAAAATATGGACGTTTTAAAGCATCTAAAACGTAATATTTTTTTTTTTTTACATATTTACAACTTTAGAAACGTAAAACATTGATGGATCCAATACACGAATCAATTATATTTTTGTAAATTTGTACTGTTTTATAGATATTTTAGATCCCTTAACCCTACCCCAACATAACCATATTTCGACAATGCGGATGGAGATGGAGATCGTTGAATAAAAGGTTTGAATGTGGGTCTATTCTTCACAGAAAGCAGTCTGAAGATTTGGATTATGGCTAACAAATGTATGGATTGAATTTGTTATTGTTTTATGGTGTTTTTTGGGGGGGGGGTTTATTTAGTTCCCTATCTGTCACTCACTCGAAGTTGTGTCGATGTAGTGACACTAGGGGTCACACTTGGGAGCCTGAAACACCTCTGGTCTTTGATAAAAGGCCAATGAAAATTGGCAAGTGGTATTTGCATGCCACTCCCCGGACATACGGGTGTAAAAGGAGCTGGTATGCAACCACTCATTCAGATTTTCTCTTCGGAGCCGAACAGTCATGCTCATTGAGCTGAATTCTCACAACTGTTCATTCACCTCTGCTGGATCTGATGGCGCATTTCAGCGGCTTCTCCCTCCTCTGCACTGGTGCACTGCAGAGAACACCCCTGGGCGCTTCGACAGAAAAAGAGTATATTTTCTGAAAAAGTGTATTTCTCTAAAAGAGCGGCACACATGGAACGTCTTTTTAAAGACGCATCTTTTTAAAGATGCCTTTCCGATTGTGTGTTATTCCTGGTTGCGGTTGTTACCTCTCAACTTCAGACGGTCACGATTGCTGTCTTTCGTGTCTGGGCGCAACCCTCACAGAGGCAGCGTTTGTGGATGGTTCATGTTCTCACTACGAGAACATGACCATGGCAATCGCTGCTTGCTTTCGTAAGAATTTGGGGAATCCAATGGGATCGCCTCCGCCGGGTATCCCCCGCGGACCTCCCATTCCCCAGCACACTCGTCTGCCCTGATTGGGCTTCCTGATGAGTCCGCCGGCTCATCTCACGGCAAGTTCGACCACTTGTTCGGAGCCTGCGAAGCTGATGAGCTCTCGAGCGCAGCATCGGAGAGCGGGCTTGTCCAGTCGGACGCAGAAGCCTCAGCTGGGCTCCCCCCTTCGGGGTCGATTGCCCAGTCACAGGCTGATGCAGAGATGATGGACATGCTTTCCCGGGCGGCTGCGAGCGTCGGGCTAGAGTGGAACCCTCCGCTCTCCCCTGAACCCTCACGGCTCGATGATTGGTTCCTGGGCTTGTGGCGCCGCTCAAAGCAGCCATGCCCTGCTCCAGTGCCTTTCTTCCCGGAAGTGCACGAGGAGTTGACGAAATCATGGGAGGCACCTTTTACTGCCCTGGCCTACACAAATATGCCTTTCCCCCAGTGAGCCTACTTGCACAGACTCAGTGCGAGGTCAGGGAGGATGAGGAGCAGGTCGTCCTGGTAGCACCCTACTGGCCCACCCAGACATGGTTCTCAGACCTCACGCTCCTCACGACAGCCCCCCTTGGCAAATTCCCCTAAGGACCTTCTTTCTCAGGGACGGGGCACCACCTGGCACCCGCGACCAGACCTCTGGAATCTCCATGTCTGGCCCCTGGATGGGACGTGGAAGACCTAAGCGGTCTACCACCCGCGGTGGTAGACACGATCACTCAGGCTAGGGCCCCCTCTACGAGGCGCCTGTATGCCTTGAAGTGGCGTCTGTTCGCTAAGTGGTGTTCTTCCCGACGGGAAGAGAGAGGTTGGTAGGGCGGCTGTCCCCTTCCACCTTGAAGGTGTACGTTGCTGCTATAGCAGCACACCACGACACAGTGGACGGTAAGTCCTTAGGGAAGCACAACCTGATCATCAGGTTCCTGAGAGGCGCCAGGAGGCTGAACCCCTCCAGACCGCACCTCGTTCCCTCATGGGACCTCTCTGTAGTTCTTCAGGGTCTACAGAGAGCCCCCTTTGAGTTTTTGCAGTCACCTGAGCTTAAGGCACTCTCCTTGAAGACTGCCCTCCTGACTGCCCTCACTTCCATCAAGAGGGTAGGAGACCTGCAAGCATTCTCTGTCAGCAAAACGTGCCTGGAGTTCGGTCCGGGCTACTCTCACGTGATCTTGAGACCCCGACCAGGCTATGTGCCCAAGGTTCCCACGACCCCTTTTAGGGACCAAGTGGTGAACCTGCGAGCGCTGCCCCAGGAGGAGGCAGACCCAGCCCTGTCATTGCTGTGTCCGGTGCGCGCTTTATGCATCTATTTGGATCGCACGCAGAGCTTTAGGATCTCTGAGCAGCTCTTTGTCTGCTTTGGTGCACAGCGGAAAGGAAGCACTGTCTCCAAGCAGAGGATCGCCCACTGGCTCATTGACGCCATAGCTATGGCATATCATGACCAGGACGTGCCGCCCCCGGTAGGGCTACGAGCCCATTCTACCAGGGGTGTAGCGGCCTCCTGGGCCCTGGCCAGGGGTGCCTCTCTAACAGACATTTGCAGAGCAGCGGGCTGGGCAACACCCAACACCTTTGCAAGGTTCTACAATCTCCGGGTGGAACTGGTTTCGTCCCAGGTAGTGGCACGCAATACAAGCGGATAAGCCCGGGATAGCCAGCCGGGTGTATCACTTGCACATAGCGCCTTTCACCTCCTCTGAGCTGAAGACGTGCGCCATTAATTCCCAGTAGTGTTCACTACAACTATGTTCCCTGGTTGACTTCCTCCAAGCCCTGTGGCAGCCGAGTTTTCGGAGAGACTCGATGCCGGCCCAGTACACGTGCTAACTAAGAGCTCTGTTCTGGGATAGGTGCTCCGCATGTGGTGGTTCCCTGTAAGGTAACCCCATGCGATGTATATCTTCCGCTAATTTGTTTCCCTGTTGGCAATCTGCGTCTTCCTTGGGCAAAGCCCCCTCTGCCACAGTCTCCATGTTTGTAGTAACTCCTCCCCCGTTGGGTAGGATCTACCATGAGACTCTCCACATGGTCGGCAAGACCATGTGACATATTTTTCCACTTAAATATCCCTCCCTCTCTTTGGGCGAGGTGTGGTCTCCGCGGTGTCCTCCCCTTGGGAGGGACAGCCCCGACTAGACCTGGTGGCCCAGTCGGATAATCCCCCTTCTTTTTTAGGGAGTGGAAAAAAAGAAGGGGAAAAGAGGCCACGACTGGGTTAGCCTGTCTCTATCTTTTGGGTAGTTGACCTGTCCCCAAAGGGCCATCCGACACTCATAACTATGTTGGGGGAGGTTATGTGTCGGCCTGGTGCGCTGGCTACGAGGCACACAGTGGTCTTCCCATCACACACCACCAGTTCACGTAACACATTTCAGCCAGTTGCGGCGTTTCGTATAGAGACCCCTAGTGTCACTACATCGACACAACGTCGAGTGAGTGACAGATACGGAATGTCCTGGTTACTTGCGTAACCTCCGTTTCCTGATGGAGGGAACGAGACGTTGTGTCCCTCCTGCCACAACGCTGAACTACCCACTGAAATGGCCGGACCTTGTCTCGGCTCCTCAGCATAAAACCTGAATGAGTGGTTGCATACCAGCTCCTTTTATACCCATATGTCCGGGGGAGTGACATGCAAATACCACTCGCCAATTTTTATTGGCCTTTTATCAAAGACCAGAGGTGTTTCGGGCTCCCAAGAGTGACCCCTAGTGTCACTACATCGACACAACGTCTCATTCCCTCCATCAGGGAACAGTGGTTACGCAAGTAACCAGGACGTTTTTTGGCAAATTCTGAAAACTCCTTTTGTGTCCCATGGCAAACAAAAATAAAACTAAATGCTTAATAAATGATTAAACGATTACAGAATTTTTATTCATTTTAATATTTTAAAGTTTAGTCTTGGTTAAAGTGATGTAATCCTTTAAAATGTTTGTGTAGGGCAGCAGAAATCACACAGAACTGAATGAAACCATTAAAATGTCATATTATAATGTCAGCTGCATTAAATAAATGTGATGGCATTTAACTAATCTCATTGATTATAAATTAAATGCAGGGTTGGGGAGTAACGGAATACATGTAACGGGATTACGTATTTAAAATACAAAATATAAGTAACTGTATTCCACTACAGTTACAATTTAAACCATTGGTAATTAGAATAGTTACATTCAAAATGTATTTTGGAGGAAGAGATTACTTTGCATTTTATTGACATTTGTTTCATTTAATATTTAGTCCTTTCAGATGGGAAACATTTATACATATAAATGATGCGATCCAAAGTGCATTTGAACAGCGGTGAAACACTTTCTTATGATGTGTTACATTCATACGAGCAGACAGAGAAGTTTGAAGTAAGTTTGGAGCAGAAGAAATAGAAATAAACCTTATGTAAATTGTCAGCTTTACACTAAGCTAAAATGCTATTTCTTGCCATTTTACATGCACATGTTACCAGGCACGTTCATATTTTTTATGTTGAAAATTTACGTTGGATCATAATTTCTTTTCTTCTTGTAAGACCTTTGAAATTAGGGCAAAAATCGTATTCTTGATAATAAGTTTTCCTTGAAAAAATATCAAAAAATCCTTAAAACAATATAAATTTGATTGATCTTGTTTTAGAAACAACACTGCATAAGATATTTAGGTTTTTCAGAGAATGTATTTTTAACGTGTATTTTGTCTTACTGTACAGGCAGAGTTTTTATAGTCAAAACAAGTGAAAAAATGTGCTGAAGAAATAATCCAAAGTATTTAGAATACGTTACTGACCTTGAGTAATCTAACGGAATATGTTACAAATTACATTTTACAGCATGTATTCTGTAATTTGTAGAGGAATACATTTCAAAAGTAACCCTCCCAACCCTGATTAAATGTAATAACTGATTAAATCTATGAATTATTCAATATTAATCAATTCAAACAGTACATGTAAACATTTGTATGTTTCTATAGGTGTTAATACGTAAAATGATGACGTTTGGATGGAGTCAATATTGTACGTTTCAGTGTCTATGCAAACGAAGAGAATGTACGTTTGCTAGAACCAAACTTTACGTAAGAATACATATGAATTCTCATGAGATCACGTTAGACAATTTGCTGCAAGTTTCCAGCAAATTTGCCAGGCACTCTCGATTTTTGTAAGTCTTCTGAATGAAACACACCCTCTGGTGTTGATGTTCTTGCTCATCTTCTCTGCTTTGTGTTGCATTCAACTTCTTGGTTAAAACACGTGGCACCTCTGATTTTTGGAGCATGCGCAGAACGCTGAGGCCTATTGTGGACCGATTGAAGTGTATGCTAGACGGAACTGATCTACAATTGCATTATCTAGGTCTGTTAGTTAGATTTAGCAAAAACCGGACTGTTATGATTTCGGTCTAACTAACCCGTTTTCATTACATTTTAAAAAGACAAATTATTGCTTTTGTCCTACTGAAATCAGACTTTTAAAGTGCA